>NC_072495.1:16275000-16482500 GCF_027574615.1 Eptesicus fuscus | reverse complement strand
CCAGGGACCCCACTGGTGCAAGATTGGGGCCAGGGAGGGATGCAGGAGATTGGCCAGCCGGGGAGTGACCACAGGAGGGCTCTAGGGCATGTCCAGCCTGTCTTGCTTAGTCCCGATTGGCCAAACCCCAGCAGCAAGCTAACCTACTGGTTGGAGCATCTGCCTCCTGGTGGTCACTGCATGTCATAGCAAGCAGTTGAGTGGCCTTAGTATATCATTAGCATATGACACTTTGATTGTTTGAAAGGCCGACTGGCCGACTGGCAACTTAGCATATTAGGCTTTTATTATATAGGATACCTAGTTCGGTGAGAGTCCCATCTGGGCATCTCAGTTTCCCTCCCTGCTGCTTCATATGGTGGGTGCAACTTTCTGAGAGTGAGAACCGAACTGCAAGGCCCCTGAGCTAAGGCTCAGCAGTCAATGTCACATGTACTCATTTTCTTGGAGAATGCAAGGAACTGGGCTCTTCCAGAATTAGGAATGGGGGAAATAGAGAGTTTAACAGGACACTGTAAGATAAATGTTGAGAGACTTTGAGAGACCAAACGCCACAGTGAAGGCAGGACATTCAGTCCAGGAAACCTCCAAACTCAAACACAACCTCTTCAAAAACTTTTACAATGATCTTGCACTTGGCAGAGCTACACCGTCCCAGAAGGCTGTGCCATTTATGACTTAGTTTGGAATCTTGCCCTGACTTGATATCTATTTTTATTTTTCTTTAACAAAACTTCTTGTCAATGGATCAAGCATTCTCGGGCCAGGGTGGAGTGTCTGAGATGTATTTTACTCACAGCCCGTGGGTGATTGGGAGAACACTCATCTGTCTGCTGAGTGAACCATGGGTCTGCTGGCCACCTGTGAAACAGCATCTTCCTGCCAGACACCAACCACAGAGGGTCGTCATTCATAGTTTCATGAGTAGACAATGTGGACAGATTAGTCCCAGCACGTAAAGAGCTGCTCGGGCCAATAGGAAATATTTTTAAAAGCCCCACCCTGTCCATAGGTGTCACTAATTGTGTGCACTTAGGTGAACAGCCCCATTGAGGAAAATAGAGGCCTTCATCAGCTGTTGGCAGAGAAATGCCTGGTGGCTTTTCAAGGCTAGGAGCTGAAAATCATGTTTAAAAGACAGGTGAGCTCAGCCCCACCCAGTGCTGCCTAATGAAGCAGGTGTTGCTGGAACGAGAAAAGTTCAGCTAGGGCTCCTGGATTTTCCCAAGTACACTGAACCACCTCCTATTCCTTGATGGCATCTCAGCACACTGTATCCATTCAAGGATGCAACACAGTGGCCTGGGTTTTTGATTCTTTTTTTAAAAAATTATATTTTATTGATTTTTTTACAGAGAGGAAGGGAGAGGGATAGAGAGTTAGAAACATCGATGAGAGAGAAACATCGATCAGCTGCCTCCTGCACACTTCCTACTGGGGATGTGCAACCAAGGTACATGCCCTCAATGGGAATCGAACCTGAGACCTTTCAGTCTGCAGGCCGACGCTCTATCCAGTGAGCCAAACCAGTCAGGGCGGATTTTAGCTTCTTAATTTAAAGGAGGGTGATGTAGGAATGGGTAGTGACAAAGCAAGAGGGCAGAAAAGGCAGCCTGCAAAATGCCTCCATTCACTCTCCCTTCAACTCACTTTTTAAAAAAATATATATTTTATTGATTTTTTTACAGAGAGGAAGAGAGAGGGATAGAGAGTTAGAAACATCGATCAGCTGCCTCTTGCACACCTCCTACTGGGGATGTGCCCGCAACCAAGGTACATGCCCTTGACCGGAATCGAACCTGGGACCCTTGAGTCCGCAGGCCGACGCTCTATTCACTGAGCCAAACCGGTTTCGGCTTCAACTCACTTTTAAGGGGCAGAGGATTTAGAAGCCCTCATTAAGAAATTCCCCAATTGTGCATCATGAGATTTCCTTCAGTAGGGTCCTTTGACACCAAATGATAGAGATTAGATTCTCTGCACAGATTAGCTTGTTTCACATACTGCCCAGTTCTTGACCTCTTTGTGTCTTTCAGAATGAGCACCACCTAGAGAAACTTCCTTAGCAACTTGCCTGTCTACCTACTTTTATTATATTAGTTACTATAATAGCTGTAGTGCAGGGGTCCTCAAACTTTTTAAACAGGGGGCCAGTTCACTTTCCCTCACACCGTTGGAGGGCCGGACTCTAGTTTAAAAAAAACTATGCTAAGTGAAATAAGCCAGTCAATGAAAGAAAAATACCACATGATCTCACTCATTTAGGGATAATAAAGAACATTATAAAGTGGTGAACAAAAAGATAGATACAGAGACAGTAAAGCATCAAACAGACTTTCAAATTACAGGGGGAAAGTTTGGGAAAGGTGGGGGAGTTATGAAATCAAACGAAGGACTTGTATGCATGCATATAAGCATAAACAATGGACGCAAAACTTTGGGGGGGAGGGCGTGTGTGGGTGTGGGGTGGGGGGTAATAGTAAGATATGTACACATATAATACCTCAATATAAATATTAAAAAAAATAAAATAAAATTACTTTGTGATAAAAAAAAAAAAACTATGAACAAATTCCTATGCACACTGCACATATCTTATTTTGAAGTAAAAAAACAAAATGGCAAAAACACCTGCATGTGGCTGGCGGGCCGTAGTTTGAGGATGCCTGCTGTAGTGCCTTGTTTGTTTTAAGATTTGTCTCTCACATATTTTTCTAAACACCTTACGAATTTATAGCAGTATCCTTGGCTGCTAAAGGAATGATCAATGCTTACAAAATGCCTAACAATGCTTGTTGGCCTATTAAATGTTGATACTGACACTTGTCAATTGAAGGACCCACCATTCTGCTATTCGATCTTTTCTATTGTTTCTAAGATCTCTTAACTACATCCCAATAAAAGTTAAGGACCAAATGACTTAATATTTCCAAGTGATTAATAGCACAGGGGTTCTGGAGTCAGATCTTGATGCTAAATCTCAGGTACAGGATCAATTTTGCAAACTTAGGCTTTTTTTTTTTAATTTCTATTTCCCCAAGGCCTTTATTTGTCAAATTAGTTTATTAATATTACCAAATATCATAGAGTTTTGTGAGAAAAAAAGTTAATATACAAAAGCACCTGATTATAATAAACACTGAGTAAATAATAGCTATTACTGTAATTATCAGTATACTAGAGGCCCGGTGCATGAATTCATGCACTGGTGGGGTCCAGCCGGCCCACCCCAATGGGGGCTGTTTGGGGGTGGGCCAACTGGGGTGAGAGGCCATGGGCCAGCTGGTGCAAGGGGCCACAGGCAGTTGTGGGCCGGCCCTGCCCCCGATCAGGGTAGAGGGACTCACTTAGGGGTGGGGTCAGCTGGTGGGAGGGGCCATGGTGTTCCAGTTATTCTGCTGTTTGGTCAATTTGCATATTGCCCTTTTATTATATAGGATTACTCATTAAATGCAGGACACCTTATCTCTGTCATTTTAAGATGGGTGTGATGGAAGGCTACTGTATTATTTTATCAACTATCCCTTGTTTGTAAAGACCTTTGAACTCTTGGGAGAGGGAGCATTAGAAAACTGAGGTATTTGTGGCACCAATAGCACCAACAGTCAAAATAACTGACAGGAATTCCAACAAATACTTTAACAACCTTTAAAGGCAGCATTTTCAGACATTTATCTCGTCACCAGAAAATTTAGTTTTCTACAGCATAGTATGGTAATGTACTTAGCCGTAAGGGTCTTATTTTCAAACAATTTGCATTAGATTCATCTGTGTTAGGAAAATGGAAATTGAAAAAATGAGTCAGCTAAAACTGATTGTCTCCTTTCATTGGTTTATGGGATTCCATTCCACACAAACAACTACAATGCCAGCTGGTATTTCAGCCAGGAACATCTGCAGGACCCTAAAACCATTTCTTGTATCATTTTTTTTTCTTGTTAAATGTATTCCTTCTTCTGTTGATGATTGCACTTATTGAAGAAAAGTGGGCTTGGGAGAGACAGGTAGTTATGGCCACAGATAGAGTTGAATAATAAGATAAAGGGGAAAATACTATAGGAATAAGATGATTATTGAAAAATTAGAACAAAAACTAAATTTACTTAAAAGTTTCAGGTAACCAGAACTAAAATGGCATAATGCAATCAAATCAGCTTTAAACATCACCCAATGGTTTTGCTATAGCTTCCAATAAAATCTGTCAGTTCCACAAAGTATTGACAGTGACATTGTTGATTAGTGATAAATGACACAAAACTAAAAATTTTCATTGGTAGTTAACTGATGCAACAATGCAGAAACATCTTATTATAATAAGAATATAGGATTACTTGTTATATCAATATTATGTAACTAGAGGCCCAGTGCATGGGTGGGGTCTAGCAGGCCCACCCCAATGGGGGCCCATTGGGCTGGGCCAGCAGAGAGGAGGGGCCGAGGGAGGTTGGCTGGCCAGCCTCACTCCCAATCTGCATGGGAGGGGCCAATCAGGGGCGGGGCTGGCCAGGGGGAGGGGCCACAGGCGGTTGGCAGCCAGCTCTGCCCCCTATCGGGGCCAGGGAGGGGACAATTGGGGCCCGGATCAGGCTGGTTTGCTGCCGCAGTGTGCGTCATAGCCACCAGTCATTCTGGTCATTCCGCTGTTCCAGTTGCTGGGCTTTTATATGTATAGATAGGATACTAGAGGCATATAATAATATAAATATATTATTTTATTGATTTCAATAATGATTTTATGGTCATAAGGTATCTATTTCCCTGATGATTCTCCTTTCCTATCTGATTTATAAATTAGAACAAAATGAATGCTAATCATTCAAGCTATCATTGGGATAGAGTAATTGATTAGGTATAAGTTGAGTTTCATTGGAGGATCACTCATTCTTTCAGACCCCTAAACATGAGAGTGGCATGAAGAGCACTGTAGCAATGACTTACTGCTTAGTAATCAAGAATAAGAACACTTCATAAAGTCTCTCCCCTCCCAAAATGTTTATGAGTTGAGGGAAAAGGAGAAATAGAGAACTATTTCTACATTAGCGTTTATAAAAGTGCACTTCATGGATACTTGCATCTGAATGATCTCTAGGGTATCTGTGAAAATGCACAACCCAGGGCCCCATCCTAGATCTAGACTCAATTTTGGGGTGTGGCTTGGGTGTGTGCATTTAACAGACCACATAGGTAACTCTTTGTCATCGTATTAATGTTTGAGAATTCTTGACCTGGAATGTCAGGGAATCAAGGGAACCAGAGAGAATGAGGAGAGACAAGGTTTGCTACGCTACAGATTTTCTCAATTTAAACGCTGAGAAATGCTTCCTAGGAAAGATTAGCAATGACTAGTAAATTCAAGCACTGTGAGGTTGACAATAGCTAGCAAAACATTTATTAGAAAGGTAAGAATTGCTCTATTTCTATTAGCGCTGTCCAGAAAATGCATGTCCTGGAAAAAGTGGGCATTGTTGCATTTTCTTTCTTTTTTTTTTTTCAAATTATTGGACGATGCAATTGTGAACAGTTTCTTCTCTGGACAGCAAGTTTTCTATATTTGGTTCTCATGTATTTTGAGTTCAATACCCAGATAGATTATTTTTTTCACTCTCCCTCGCATTAAAATTCTAAAAAAAAAAAAAAAAATGTGGAACAAATTCCTTCCCAGACTAATGAAGAACAGTCTTCTGCAAAGTTTGAGTCCACAGGCAGGAACTCAGGAGTTCATAGACAGATGTATGCGAATGTGTGATTATGCGATGACTTAGGAACCATTGCCAACACCGTCTAATTGGCTCTGGTCGCCAAGACCCCAAAGGCCCTGACATCCTTTTCCTTAAACGTATGTTACCGTTTAAGCTGTTTGCTGTGATACCCGGTTCAAGAAGGCTTCTGCCTACACCAGCCTTGCGTCCAGCGGCACTCGCTAGGGAACCCTGTGGACGCGCCCTTCCTTCGTGGTCTTCGCTGCCTCTGTTTCCATTCTGTGTGCAATCCTTCTGGAGTCTGCAGTGCATTACGAGTTCAAAAAGGGAAGGTGATTGCAATGTGCTTTGCAGTTGGACCAGATGTGCTGTTAGTGTCGTGAAGTACATTCGATTATACTATAAATAGAAGACAGAGGAATACTATTTACCGCTCGGTTATTAATAAAATGTGCAGAATGCTGAGAGATAGCGTACTCCCTGTTACTCAATTACTACAACCCCTCTTTTTTTTTTTCCAGCAAAAAGACAAACCTTGTAGATTTTAGAGAATGAATTTCATCAAGGGAGTTCTTTGTAAAAGTCTGAGAAAATCCAGCTTAGATGGCAAACCAGAAGAAGATAGATTTCTTTTCTTTTTTTTATTCAAAATTTAAAAAATATAAAGATAATCAAGAGATTTAGATAAAGAAAAATATGTGATCTAACTAAATATTTTTCAAATCTGAAGGAAAAAGCTACCTACAGGGTGGGGCAAAAGTAAGTAGGTTTACAGTTGTGAGTCTGTGAACTATCTCTTAATTATTGTGTTATTTTTCCATACAAACAGCAGTAAACTTACTTCCCCCCCCCCACCCTGTGCATATTGTGAATAGTTTGCGCTTCCACATAGGCTTTTATAGTTCGAATCAAATTTACAACAGAAACAAATATCTCAATGCATCATTTGTTAATCAGATTACCTGTCTTTTGCAAAGTATTTTTTAGCTTTTTTTCTGTGATTTCAGGTAAGGACAATTTTTCTGTGTCAATTTCTTGCAGGGTTCTATGCAAAAAAAAACGTGAATTATGCAACACACACACACACACACACACACACACACACACACACACACACACATCTATGGTACCAGAAATGGAAAGTCCAGGGAAACATATGAGAGTTGCATTTTTGGGTGGCTGAAAGTATACGCTTGTTGATGAACTGCTTTGCAATGTAAACTTCAAACCATCCAGGAAACATGTGCCTGCTTCCACACCGTGAGAGCCAGGGCAGGCATGTAAACAGAAATGCAAACTTCCCAGAACAGCATTCCTGCTGAGAACTCAGGATTGTTCATCTCAATTCAAAATAAGTCCAGTGTATACAATTTCCTAACAGCATGGGCAGGCACTTGCCCATCCTCCTCTCCTCTCCCCTCCCCCTCCCTTCTCTCTCTCTCGGTCTGTCAATACAAACTTAAATATGGTCGTTTTCTGAACATGATGATTGATGCCTGGGTACATCTTTCCTGTGGCTGGTCTTGGCTATACCAGCCTCTCATTTCCCCCAGCTGTTTCCCATGTAACTGTTATATAAGGTCACACTTGCCCTGCTCACCCCTTCACTGGAGGAGCTGCTGTGGTTCAGCTGTCCCCACATGTACTTCAGGGCAAAGCACTGTAGTGAACAGAAGCAGGAAGGCATGGCTTTGTGAATGGATGTCTAACCAAAGCAAGTGGAGAGTTAAGAGGTTACCTAGTAAATGTGAAATATACTGAGATATCTGGGGTAATGATGGACTAAAGATGACTATTTGTTTACATCATGACACCCTGATTTTACTCCCATTGAATGGATGATCAAAGGGGGAAAGATGTTTGTTCAAGCTAACATGCACTTCCAAAAAAAAATAAAAAAGGAGAGGGATGGAAGGAATAGAGAATGAAAGAAGGAACGAAGAAAGGAAAGAAAGAAAAAAAGGAAAGAAGGAAGAAAGGAAAAGAAGGGGAGGAAGGATGGATGAAAGGAAAGAAAGAAGAAAAAACTATCAACAACCTTATTTGTTGACTACAAATACTTATGGAGAAAGCTTCCAGAAATAACCACCATATGCAGCTGCCTGAGCCACCCTGGGACTACTGTCATTTGGTCCCAGAACACCTGTTCCTTGGGTAAGAGACATGGCCTCAAGTTCCGATTCAGTGAACTGGTGCTAGGGTGGAAGAGAGGCATTAACTTCTGTTGTTGTCTTCTCATTCAAAATATAATCGTAACCCTGCATTATTGTCCTCTGCTGCTTAGAGGAGTCGGATTTCAAAATATTCCGAGCTTGAAGGCTCCCACCATTCCCCTGAGAGACTGATCTTAGACATAAGGAAGTTTTTCCAGTGATTATTCCCCAAGTTCCTTTTTTTCCTAAATGTCATTCCATTATTTATACTATTTCATTAGGCCCCATTTTTATACCTTAGATTTCATAGCCTTCAAGTACTAGAAGATGGGTGTCATTTAACCTTCTTTATCTATTCTGTGACCAAGATAACACAAATGCATTATTAAGTTGTTCCCTTACTGAAGGTTTTAAGCCCTATTCACAAATCAATAATTCTAAAGTCTTAGGAAACAGTGATGTAGTAAAAGGGAATTTACCTTTAATGTTTCTATTTATTTTATTTATTATTATTTTTTTTATATTTCATGTGCTTCTATCCACTGAGATGTTCACCAAAGTTCTGATTGATGAAAACGCTAGTGTATGAATAAAAGAGCCACAGACTCTCAGAGTAAGAAGGAACCTTCTTTAAACATGATCTGGACATGATATTGCTAGAAGCTTCTCAAATATTCATGTCAAGTCACCATGCAGGCTTCACCAGCACGAGACACACACAGACAGAGCAAGATAATAAAATAAACTAAGCAAATTTTCAGATGCAAAGACATAATTCACATCCTCCATGAGACGCAACTACAGTTCTGTGTTTCTCCCTGGCCCGGAGGGACAAGACCAATCACAAAACTCAGATTCATTGAGCACCCATTTATAGATTGGGGATTCTGGAAATTAAATCGACTTCATTTAATTCTCAAATCCCTGTGGGACAGACTTATCACCATTTCAAAATGAGGAAATGGGATTAGAGAAATGATGACTTTGCTCAAGTTCTCAAAGGTTTTAACTATTGGAATTGCAGGTGGTAATTATAGAACCAGTGTGGAACTCCGTGACCTGGTTCACTGTACCACACCTTGAATTAAGATTGTACCTCACAGCACTGAACAAACACTGACCATGTTTGAACCAGCGTGGTTCTTCATGGTGAAAATTTCATTTGCTTCTGTGATGAACCGCTAATTCCTTAATTCAGTGTTTAATGAGGACAATCTGTTAGTCCTGGGGACACAGCTATAAGCAGTATAGGCAAATTTCCTGTTCTCCACAAACTCTCCTTCTAACCAAAATAAAAGATGCATAGTTTACCAGACAGTTACTATAGAGGAAAAATAGAGTACGACAAAGGGGGTGGAATTATAAATAAAGAAGTACACAAATGTATAATTTATCAGGCCATTTATATGCTAAGGAAACAAAATAAAGGAAGGAAAGAGGTTAGATAGGGCTGGAATGGGGAGGGATATCCTCTCAGGAGGTGACATGTTGACCACGACTTAAGGTGAGAGAGGGGGCCAGATAGCTATCCCTAAGATGAGCATTCTAGACCATCAAGTGCAAAAGCTCAGAGGTAGGGTTGTCTACTTTGTTCAAGGAGACACTAGAGAGCCAGTCCAGCAGGAGCAGAGTAAATGAGGGAGAGTGCAGGCAATGATGCTCTCTCAGGGTGATCAGGAAAGGTGCCCATGCTCCATGGAAACTATTGGAAGGATTCTGATTTCTTCTTTTATATATTACTTATTTTTATTGATTTCAGAGAGGAAAGGAAAGGGGGAGAGGTAGAAACATCAATGATGAGAGAGAATCACTGATCTTCTGCCTCCTGCATGCCCTCTACTGGAGATACAGCTGGAAACCCGGGCAGGTGCCCTGACCTGGGATCCAACCTGATCTCCTGGTTCAGAGGTCGATGCTCAACCACTGAGCCACACCAGCCTGGCTTGTTTCTATTTTGAGTGAGAGGAAAAGCTACTAGACAGTATTGAGAAGGATGACTTTATCTGATTTACATTTTAAAAGGATCACTCTGGCTGCTGTTTCATTTAATTTTATCTGGCAAAGTAGGAACAGAACATGTGCACCAGGGACAGGTGAATCTAGAAAGTAACTAAAAGAAACAAACAAGTCAGAGCCACTTGCTATTAAACAATGCTCAAGAAGTTTCTCTCTGTGTCTCCTGGGGTCAGCACGCTGAGGGTCTTCACCAGGGTGGGTCTCCCATCTAAGGCTTAGGAGCTCTAATGGGGTGGGTACACTTCTCTCTGCCTGCTCTAGCTTATGTCCCCTCAGAGCTGACCATGGCCGGGTCACGGGAGCCCCTCTGCTCCTGCTGTCATGAGCCCCCATAGCTGGTGGGAGCCCCAGAAAGCCTCACTTGCTAGGGGACCTGTAGGAGGCAGACCTGGCCTAGGAGGGTGGTGTACATGCAGCAGGCGCTCAGCTTTGCCAGGAGCCAATGCAACAAGGCCAAGAAGGACATCTCCCACAGCCACGCCACGTGTGTGGTGCTCGCCCGCAAGCAGGTCGTGGCTGAGCTGAACTACTTACTGGAAGTGGAAATCGGTCAAACCACATGCACCAAGTCCCAGCCCAACTCGGCCAGCCTTCCCTGACCAGCCGCACCTGAGAGAGATATCACTCGCTCTTTCCAGATAGGCACTGGCCCCTGGTTGGGCAGGATCTCCAGGGTGAAGTCCAACTGCTGGGACACAAAGAGGACATGTGACAGGCTGGGCCGCACTGGCTGCCTGCAGCTGCTGTTTTAAAATTGGGCTACCTGTTGGAGACCCGGGGTCAACAAAAGCTCAACTCATCCTTAATAGCTAATAAGGATTCCTAATTATAGCAGTAGACATCGTTGAAATGCTTTGATATTTACTTTATACCCATTGTCTTGTTAATTTTCACAATCTATGTGATGCCTATGGCCATTATGTCCTTGAAATTCCTAGTTGAGACTCCAGGGATTTTTATGACACTTGAGCCCATGAGGGGGTCGCATTTGGGGGGGGGGTGTATTTGATGAGAAAACAGTGATTACAGATGTCTAGATGCACATAAACATCAACAATAGCCATTTAAAGTATACTGTTTGTCCTTGGAGATGCTGATTTAAGTATTTGGTTGGGGCCCATGTGTCTGTACTTTAAAAATGTTTTAAATATCTATTCAAAATGGAGAAACACATTTAAGGAGGAACTTCCATACCTGCAAGGGCATAAGAACAAAAACACCCAAAAATAATTTGATGTTGAATGACATTATTTTCACAAGAAATCAATATATTATAGTCAAATTTCTCGTCTACCTCTCACAAGCTGGTCAGGTCATATGTTTGTGTTTTGTGGATGAACATTCTCCTGGCTTCTTTTGCCCAGATTTCCTTGCCTTCTGCAAAAAAATAATTGTGTATGTGTGTGTGTGTGTGTTTACTCTGGTTAAATATGTCCTTTTTAACAGTAAGTTATAAATATAGTACCTGAACAATTAACAGTTAACTGGTTACATGAACCCACTCAAATTTTTATGGAAGAAAGGGAATATTGAAAAATAAACAAATAATCAGGTTTCTGAAGGGAGAGGGAGAGAGGGAGAGAGAGAGAGGGAGAGGGAGGGAGGGAGGGAGGAGGGAGAGAGAGAGAGAGAGAGAGAGAGAGAGAGATCTCAGACCTAGAAAATACAGGTGTTTTAAACTAGGAGTATAATGGCTAGGAAGGGACCTCCTATTTTCCCTCAGCCCTCCATCTCATCCTGGTTGTTTATAAAGACACTGTAAATAATTGCTTCTTATGAAAACAGGGTTCAGACAAGAGCTGAGAGGCTGGGGGAGGTCAGCACCATCAAGCCAGCAAGAGCCTCAGGGACAGGCAAAATTGTGAGGTCCTTCCAGGCGCTCAGTATCAGGGAGGGAATATCCTATACCTGGGGCAGAGCTTATTCAACAGAGGCCAACTGCTGTCAGCAAACAAGACCAGCGTTTCAGAAGCTTAAAGGAGCCAAGGTCCACTTCTTGTTCATATCACTACAATGTCCATGTGTGGCGGGGCTGCTCTGTCACTGCCCCACCTTTCATCATTTGGGGGCCCAGGATCCCTATGCCTGGGAGCGCTTTGGACTCCGGGGTGTTGGAATTCTCTTCTACATCCATTTCCACTTCCTGACTGAAGAGCAAAGAGAGAGTCGAGAACTATGTGGAAGAGTTTAGAGGCAAAGCCAGAAAACAGACATATGTAGCTTTCCCCTTCACTCTCTTGGCCAGAACTCGGTCATGTGGCCCCACCTAAGAGAAAAGGGAGCCAAAGGGGTAGAATGATCTGCTACAGGAGCCGAGGATGGGAAAATAAAGGGTAATCTTTTAGAAAATCTATTTGAGAACTGTCTTCTAAAATTACAAACTGCAATATGCTGATTACACCCAAGAGATCACTGATAACTTTCCTTTCACCATGATTTAATCAATTGTAGCATTCCAACTGAAAAATTGATTCCACAATTGTTTTACACTTTGGCAAAGCTAAAGGAAAAGTATATTTACTCCACGCAAAGTCAGGTGGGAAGCACTGGTTACCAGAAAGCTAAGTCATCAATATCTAGACCAGGGGTCCTCAAAGTTTTTAAACAGGGGGCCAGTTCACTGTCCCTCAGACTGTTGGAGGGTCGGACTATAGTTTTAAAAAAAAACTATGAACAAATTCCTATGCACACTGCACATATCTTATTTTGAAGTAAAAAAAACAAAACGGCAAAAACACCCCCATGTGGCCTGCGGGCCGTAGTTTGATGACGCCTGATCTAGACGAATGGGCATCAGCTACCTGGGATGGGGTCATGTGGGTATAGGGCCAGGAACCCACCTGTGGGGAAGTCCTCATGACACCCAGGATGCTGACTCACACCCAAGTGGTGAGCCCAGCACTGATGTTCTTTCTATTGTCACTGTTTGGAGGACAAGATTGGAAACAGAACCTGAAGAGACCCTGAAACTGGATATGGATGCTTCTAGTTGTCCCAGCTGCTAGGTTGGAGCAGGTTGAGGTGAGCAAAGATTCAAGCAGGTTACTGTAGTTCTTTTATATCTTCAGACAGCCTGGGTGCTCCCCATTACTCTGTCGTCTAGATACCGACTCTCTGGGGTGCCTGGAGCCAGCGCACCAAGGACCGACCAGCCCTGCGCTGGCCCTTTGATGGTGGTGGGTGGTGGGAAGGAGTGTGGTTCTAAGCTTGTGTTCTCACCTGCTCTGTGCTAGTGAGAAAACCACAGCTTGCCTTTTCTCAGAAGCTTCTATGGACAGACCTCATTGTAATGTGCTTGAATATGGTCATGATCTCTTCTTACTGCCAGATGGGAAAATGCTTTCAATAGTGTGTGATTTCCTGACATTTCCCATAACTAAGTGTGTAATAGTTGTGTATGTATGTGTGTGTGTGTGTGTGTGCGCGCGCGCATGTGTGTATGTAAGAGAATTGTAGGAAGCTAATGTTAAAACAAAAACATTTCTTGGGAGACATCTGGTATACATCTAAATATGGGTTATAAGGTTCTGCTTTAGTTACCCCAAAGCAGCACTAAAATCTGATAGTCCTCAATCTTGGACTCCCGGTGACTCACTTCTCCTTACAGCCTACTTTTTAAGCTTCAAGTGAAAACCCCAGTTAACGCCCATTCTATAAGAAAGACAGGGGATCAAATACTAGCTTTTTTGTGTCTACCTTCTCAACATGTCATTAACTATTTTATTATTATTCCCAGTTAGTCATATAAACAAGTTCTGACCTATGGGCTTGGAACCAAAGAAGTAAACAAGGAAATTAATCTAAAAAGAAAAACTTGAGCCCTAGCTGGTTTGGCTCAGTAGATAGAGCATTGTCCTGTGGACTGAAAGGTCCTGGGTTCGATTCTGGTCAAGGGCACATGCCAGGGTTGTGGGCTTGGTCCCCAGTAGGGGGCGTGCAGGAGCCAGCTGATCAATGATTCTCTCTCATCATTGATGTTTCCATCTCTCCCTCTCCCTTCCTCTCTGAAACCAATACAAATATATTTTTAAAAAAATAAGAAAAAAGGAAAAAAAGAAAAAGAAAAACATGATTTAGAGCACAAGAGATATTACTGTGTTCTTTCTTTCTTTTGCCTTAACCTTATGTTTCAGATTTTTGGTTATCTGTTTCGAAGGTAAGTTTGGGTGTATTTGCTTCAATATTTTTATATACATTTGACTTTGTGATAGAAAAATCTGTGGTTTCCTTTTGCTTATGAGCCAGATAGGCAGCCAACAAATATTTACGCAGATCCTACTATGATGTAAGGCATTTTGCTAAGTTCAGTAAAGTTTAAGAAGTTCTATATTATCTAGTCCTGTGCCATATAGGATTGTAATATATACACCATATACACTGAGTGGCCAGATTATTATGATCTCTGAATGCATAATAATCTGGCCACTCAGTGAGTGAGTGTGTGTGTGTGTGTGTGTGTGTATTAGTGGCCCGGTGCATGAATTCGTGCATAGGTGGGGTCTAGCCAGCCTGGCCAGGGGGAGGGGACATGGATGGTTGGCCAGACTGCCTGCAGGTCGAACTCCTGGTTGAGGGGACAATTTGCATATTAGCCTTTTATTATATAGAATATACACTGAGTGGCCAGATTATTATGCATTCAGAGATCATAATAATCTGGCCACTCAGTGTATTTTATATATACCATGTATATGTGTGCCTACTCCATACCAAGCATTCTGCAGGATATCATTAAGAATGGGTTTGTCATTTAGAAACACGGGCATGGACACTGAAAACTGTGAAAGTCGGTGACATGTCTCAGCCAAATGCTTTCTCGGTGCTTGCTTGCAAGTCTGTTCCCAGGCCCTCGTTTTCTGCATGCACCACAGTGACCCCACTGGGAAAACAGACCACGCAGACAACTGGAATGACTTTCCCAGCGGGGCCTGCGCTCTGGGCCTGGCCCTGGCAATATATAAAGAAGCCCAGGCTGAGTTCAAAGATAGGGAACATCAATCCTTGATAGCGCACATTTTTTAGGATGGTGCCGGGAGTCAGGAATGTGTGACATGACATTTAGGGCAGGAACATGACAGATGTGGCTGCTGAAACACAGGGCTCACGTTACATGATAAGTGCTCGTTTTCTCCAGAGCTGGAAGCTGGGCCGACAGCTAGAGCTGTTCTGAGTGTGTGTGTGTGTGTGGGGGGGGGGGGGGGGGCAACTTTGCCCACAGCTTGGGACATCCTGGCCAGTGGAGCTCTGGAACTTAGGAAAGACTCAAATCCCAGAGCACAGGTAACGGTGCAGCTGAGTTCTGAAGTCAGAAATTCTAAGTCAGGTTTCCTCACCCCACAGTCCTGGGGGGTGCAGCACACAGTCCTTCTCTCCCAAGCTGTCCCCTCTTGCTGCCTCTCACCCCCACCCTTCCTGACTTGCCTTCTTTCCTTGCCTCAAAGGTCACCTACTTTAGAAAGAGTTTTTTCCGTGGCTCAACACTTAGCTCCATGCCCCTCCTACAACCCAAACAACACTGCATATTTACTGTACAATAGCATTTCTCACACTGTGTATTTTTTGCTTGTCTGCCTCAAACTCGGAACTGTCTCCTCTGCGGGTATGTTTGTGGTATGTTTCTTAGCCCAATGCTTGGGTAGTATACCCTCAGTAATGCTTGCTCGCTATCAGATAAATCAATGGCCCAGAGCTCTCTCTGTTAACGAATGAGGCCCCCTGAGAGCCCTTGCCTGCAGTTCCTATGGAAACAGGGCGCTGCACTGCACTTAATGTAGACCATCTGAGAACAGGCCTGTGTGGGAGGAGCCCTGGAATGCAGGACAATGAATGGCTCATTAGTGTCCGGGAAACTTCCCTCCATGTGCAAACGCACACACCACTCACATCTGGCCCTGAGCAAGTGGGAGACGCCAACAGATGTTGGAAAGGCTCCGGGGCCAACTTCTCCTCATTCACAAAAATGTGTTCCTTGCTGCTCTTTCATTGGCCTTGAGAGAAAGGAAGTGCTATTCTCAATCCCCCTAACTCTGCATCCCTCACACTGAACCAAATCCTTCTCCTCCTTGAGGCACCTGGAAGAAAAGAGAAGGGACAACGCTGGTAACACTATATGTGTTGGGCACAGGGCGTGTGTGAGTGTGTGTGTGTGTGTGTGTGTGTGTGTGTGTGTGTGTGTGTGTGTGTGTGTGTGTGTGTGTTTTGCATTGTATTAGTTTGCTAGGGCTCCCCAAACCAAGTACCACAAACGAAGTGGCTTAACAAACAGAAATGTATTGTCTCCCAGTTCTAGGGGCTGGAAGTCTAAAATCAAGGTGTTGGCAGGGTTGGTTCCTCCCGAGGGCTGTGGGAAAATCTGATCCATGCTTGTCTCCTAGCTTCCAGTGGCTGCAGGCATTTTGGGGTTAGAGGTGGCTGTCTTCTTCCTACGTCTTCACATTACTTTCCCTCTGTGTCCCAAGTTCCTCTTTTAATCAGGACACAGTCATCATGGACTGAGGCTCGTCGTAATGACCTCATTTCAACTGGATCCTCTGTGAAGACTCTGTTTTCAAATAAGGTCACATTCACAGATGCTGACGGTTAGGATTTCAACATCTTTCTGAGGAACACGATTTAACCCATAACATATGTTGAGTGATTTAAGGTCATTATAAAGTCAAAAAGAAACTGAGGCAGAGAGAAGATGCATTTTACACTATGAAGATGATTTGAAACCAGGTTTGCTCGATTCTGGTCTTCTGCCTTGATTCTCTGTCCCTTCCATGGTTTCATGCTCTAGGAGAGAGAGTGTGTGTGAGAGGGAAAGGTATTCTGCAAACAGGTTTGTCCATTCACAAAAATGGCAAAGCCTAATTACAGTGACATAAAAGTGGGAGAAGTTATTACTCATTGCCAAATTTCCTTTTTACTGGTTTATTCCTCACTAAAGCTTTATTTCAAGCTAAGATAGACATGGCTGATTCTAGCCAAAGCTTGTTTCACACTTTTATTCTACAAATATTTATGGAGTAACTGCCATTGACCTAGACATTTTCTAAGGGGTAAAAGTACTGTAGTGAATAAGAAATATTCCTGCCTCCATGGAGCTTACATGCTAGTGTGCTGAGACAGTCAGTAAACAAATAAGCAAGACTAATTTTCTTTATTTATATTTACATTAGTGATTACCTTTATTCCCTGATCATAAAATGTCAGGCAATGAAAAATAAAGCCAGATAAGGGATTGATGTCCCCTGGGAATGATGAGATAGGTTGATCAGACAACGGGTCTCTAATGAGAGAGTGCCAAGGAAGACTGGTATCTGAAGAAAAGTATTTTAATATACAGCAAAGAACAAGTGCAAAGGTCCTGAGGTAGGGGCGTGTTTTGGTTGGTTTGAGGATTTTTTTTAAAAAGTTAGAATGAGTCGTTGAACATTGATTTAATTCAGTAGTGAGGGTCACCGTGAAGGATGAAATTAACTTAGTTAAGGTGTAGAGTCAGGAAAACATGTACGTTTAGGACAATAAAAATTATATTTAAACATAGCATGGGACAGAAGTTATATAACAAAAAATATCAGTAACAATGACTGTCTTCAGTCATCATGATCAGAACATCAAAACATTTTGTTGTTGTTTCCTGTGTCTTTGACCTCATAAATTAAATTGGTGACTACAGTTTGTCAGTTTTGCTCCAAACTTTCTTAGTTATCCTTTATTTCTGCTCACCCATGCTGCTCTGATGGATGGACCCTTATTAGTGCCCATCCAGACCATTGGTCATTCTTGCAGTTACTTTTTCACGCAGTCACCAGGTATTTCCTTAAACATGGTTCCATTTGGGAAATGCCATTCTCTGCCTCCAAGATATAAACTCACTAGAGACCTGGTGCATGAGATTCATGCACTAGGGGTGGGGAGTCCCCTCAGCCCGGCCTGGGCCCTCTTGCAGTCCAGGAGTCCTTGGGGGATGTCTGACTGACAGCTTAGGCCCACTCCCCATCACCGCTGCTGAGCTCACCAGCTGTGAGCCTGGCTTCTGGCTAAGCAGCGCTCCCCCTGTGGGAGCGCACTGACCACCAGGGGGCAGCTCCTGCATTGAGCATCTGCCCTGGTGGTCAGTGCGTGTCATAGTGACCGTTCGTTCTGCCGTTCGGTCAATTTGCATATTAGCCTTTTATTATATAGGATACCCCTTTCCTCACAATTCTGAACTAGTACTTATTACATTGAGCAGCACACCCAAAGACCCAAGAGCAGAACAAGTCATTCAGAAAGGGGGGAGGGGGGCAGTGTTTGGGGACATTGGAAGTACTTATCCATTAGTATATTTATATGTTGTTCCCGCCACACTGGTAATATTCTAGCCACTCCCACTTCCCATCCACATTTGATATAGTTCTGGGCTCCCAGAAGCCATGTGTGTGCATTGTAACCATGCCCCTCTGCACACTGCTGTCTTATCCAGGAGGTGGCACTTGGCCAAACTGAGCTAAGCGGTACCTTTTACCTTGGCAATCTAAATAAAGAACTGGAGAAATTCTGTTGTTGTTGTTGCCACTGTCCTTGTTGTTCCAGAAGTGAGGGTCTTTAAAATGTAAATATGGGAGTAGTGGATGTGTTTAACATTTAATGTCCTCCTTCAGGAGTCAGTGGTAACTATCGGGGGAGAGCAGGGTGGGGAGGAGAGGGAGAGAGATGCAGATACAGATGGAGATAGAGTTAGAGATGGAGAGAGAAAAGGGAAGGGAAGAATGGAGGGATGAATGGAGGAACAGAGGGAGGGAAGGAGGGACAGAGGGAGGGAGGGAGGGAGAAGACTGACAGCATTTAAGCCCATAGTTTCCTCACTGCCTCTGGGTTTTGTGGGACACTCTTTGCTACCTTTTCTTTGGTTTAATTTTAATGCATTTCTGTTGATGTGTAACCAAAGGTTTGAGTAATGAAACTCTGCTTTCATTTTCACCTCCATCCTAATGTCTGTCTCTGGGCATGCCCCTGTGATAGGTAGGTTGTGGGGGAAAAAGGAACCCTCGTGCACTGCTGGTGGAAATATAAACTGGTACAGTCACTTTGGAAAACATTAAGAATAGAGTTACCATATGACCCAGAAATCCCTCTTCTGGGTATCTACCTGAAAAACTTGAAAACAGTTCTTTGCAAAGATGTATGCAGCCTTATGTTCATTACAGCATTGCTCATGGTGACTAAGACATGAAAACCACCACAGTGTTCTTTGATAGGTGATTGGATAAAGAAGATGTGGTACACATATACAATGGAATACTATTCAGCTTTAAGAAAAGATGAAATAATGCCATTTGCAACAACATGGGTGAATCTTGAGAATATTTTGCGAAGTGAAACAGGTCAGTCAGAAAAAGCTAAGAAACATATGATTTCACTCACATGTGGGATATAAAACTAAAACTCCTAAGCACAGAGGGAAGGGGGTGAGGGGGTACTAAAGTGTAAAGGGTGCCAAATACATGGTGACATAAGATGATCTGACTTTGGGTGGTGAGCACATAATGCAATATACAGATTATGTATCATAGAAATGTACACTTGAAACCTATATAATCTTATTAACCATTGTCACCACAATAAATTTATTTATTTATTTATTTTTTAAATATATTTTATTGATTTTTTACAGAGAGGAAGAGAGAGCTAGAAACATCGATGAGAGAGAAACATCGATCAGCTGCCTCTTGCACAACCCCTACTGGGGATGTGCCCGCAACCAAGGTACATGCCCTTGACCGGAATCGAACCTGGGACCCTTGAGTCCGCAGGCCGACGCTCTATCCACTGAGCCAAACCGGTTTCGGCCACAATAAATTTATTTTAAAAAATAAAATAAAATAATGTAAATGTGAAAACAAGATTTCCTTTTGGGAAGAAATATGCCATTACTTTAAGACGTTTGAAAGCCATAATCGCAAGCTAGTGCTAGGTCATTTTTGTCAATCAATGCCTGTTTAATACAATTGAGTTAGGACTTTGAAAAGATACAAATCATGAGTTTTTTAAGGAAAATAAGGAAGCCTAATTCTTTTTAGCATGAAGTATAAATAAGAAGAATTGTGTGCAGGGTCAAGTATGTACCTCAAAAACCCTTGGAAAATGAACACTGGCTAATATTTATTTAAAGTGCTGAGTAGAGGAAGGAGATCATCTTCATATGACAATTTCCAAATATTAACTTTTAAGAAACACGCAGTTCCCTTTGTCAAGTCAGTGTGCAAAATTAACATGACTCTGGCTCCCAACTTGCCAAGAGAGAGTCTAAGATAAATACTTTCCTGTTGAAAAGCCATGTGGAAACATGGAGGACATGCCTCATGACATTGTGTTTGGCAGCGATTTCTTGGACATGACACCAAAAGCAGAAGCAACAGAGGCAAAAATAGACAAATGGGACTCCACTGAGATTAAAATCGCAGAACCACAATGGAAACAACAGTGAAGACAACCCACAAGATGAGAAAACATGTTTACACTCCCTATAACTGAAAAAGGATGGCTATCTAGATTCTAGAATATATAAAGAACTCCTACATCTCAAGAGACAAAGAAACAAAAAACCCAAACAATCTCATTAAATTTGAGTGAGGCACTTGAACAGACATTTCCCCAAAGAAGATATGTGAATGGCCAATAAACATATTAAAAATGTGCTTAACATCAGTAATCATCAGGAAACTAGAAATTAAAATCACAATGAGATACCGCCTATGAAAGTGGCAACCAAAAAGACGCACTCATCAGAATCTAAATAACAAGTGTTAGCCAAGATAGGGGAAAATTGGAATGCTTCTACACTGTTGGGGGGAATATATAAAGTAGTTCAACCACTATGGAAAACAGCATGGAGGTGCCTCAGAAATACATATAGATTAATGGATCCATCAATCTCACTTTGGGGTATACATCCAAAATAAATGGAAGTGGGATCTCAAAGAGATATTTTCACACCCATGTCCATTGCAACATTATTGATAATGACTAAGATGTGGAAGCAACCCAGATGTCCATCAATGGATAAAGAAAATGTAGTATGTACATAGAATGGAATATTATTCCGCCTTAAAAAATAAGGAAATCTGTCATATGATAAAACATGGATGATCATGAGGACATGATACTAAATGAAATAAACCAGTTACAAATAGACATATATTGTATGATTCCACTCTGGTGAGGTATCAGAAATAGTCAAACCTTTAGAAACAGAAAAAAATAGAATGGGTCCATCTGGCGTGGCTCGGAGCTTGAGCATCGACCTATAAACCAAGAGATCATGGTTCGATTTCTAATCAGGGCACATGCCCTGGTTGCAGGCTCAACCCCCGCTGTGGGGCATGCAGAAATGATGCTTTTCTGTCATCATTAATGTTTCTATCTTTCTTTCTCTCTCCCTTCCTCTCTGAAATCTATATCTATCTATATCTATATCTATATCTATATCTATATCTATATCTATATATCTATATCTATATATTTTTTAAAGTAGACTGGTGGTTTCCTAGGGCTGAGAGAGAGGGAAAAGGGGAGTTGTTGTCCAATGGGTATAGAGTTTCAGTTTTATGAGATGAGAAGTACTGGAGACCGCTTGTACAACAACGTAAATATGGTTAGCACTATTGTATGAGACACTTGAAAATTGTCAAGAGGATACATTTTAGGTGACGTGCATTTTGCCACAGTGGCGGGGGTGGGGGAGAAGAATGTGTATCCCAGAGGAAGTTAGATGTCAGTAAGTGAGCAATCGTGGGGTTGCAGTGAACAGCACGGGGCGAAGAGGGTTTGGACTTGACCCACTTTCCTGGTTCTGGTTTTCGCTGTGGGTAGCTGTTTTCACTGTACAAATTGCAGTCCTCGATCAGGCTTTAGGCATTGGACTGAGAAGCCAGTGGCAGAGGCCATTGCGTGGGCCAGACCAGAGGCTCAAGTGCCACAGGACAGTGTTCAGTCTGACGGAGGCATCTTGGGCCTGGGGACAGAGGCTTGGGAAGCAGCAGAGCGGATGGTGCTATGAGACAGATGACAGATGAGAAGGGCACCAGAACTCAGGATGCAGCCGTGGCTCCATCAGTTAACTGAGGTTGCACGAACACCTACCATCTCTGATCTTCAGTATGAAATGGAGTTCACAATGAGGTTTATAATGCGCTTAATGATAAAAAATTATGTGTTTACAAATAATTGACATGATACCTGTTTCTGTTCTTTTCCTCCCACAATATTCCTCGCACTGTACTTTTTGTTCAATGTCTTTGCTCCTCATTCGACTGTAAGTTCAGGGGCCAGAAATAATGCTGGTCTTGCAGGCTGCTCTGTCTCCATCAGTGAGCCCATTGCCTGGCCCAGAGATGTAGCTGGACACACATCTGATGACCAAATGAGTGAATGAATGAATGAGTGTTTACCAGTGCTTTGTCAAGAGCCATTAAAGTACAAGAAATTGTTTCTTAAGCTTTTCCATGGCTCAAATGTTAGCTGGTTAATTGTTGTCTGGAGAGGGCCGCACACAACTCAGAATTTGTTTACAGGGAATGATGCTGCTGAGCAATCGCTCATGATGAAATATTTACTTGAACCCCCCCACAACCCCCACACCGACCTCCTGCAATCTCCACCTCTGATAGGCTCGTGACGTCTAGGAAACAGTGCATGTCTTCAGAGAATGAGGAGTTCCCTCGGTCTCATTGTTCCTCGGCAGAGCCTTCCTCTCCCGGGCCCCAGCCCGCTCTCCCACCCTGTTCTATTCTTTGCTCCCCATCCCCGCGTGGCGCTAGGCCGCTGCTGGAAGTGTGCGCTGCCTGTGTGATTTATGGGCCCAGGGACGCCGAGGTCAGAGCACAGATTGTTTTGCAGACGTCCCCGAAGACCCTGTGAGGTGGTGCAGATGCAAGCCCGGGGGACAGTTCACAGGATACGGCACTGAATTTGCAGCAAGCGGCACAAAGTGGCACAGGATATCCATCCCCAGACGGCAAAACAGCCATTGTTTTCTCCCCACCCCATGACCCAGACCTGGGTCTGTAGGAGACAGCAGCTGCGGTCCTGACACCCTAGATAAACACCGAATAAAGGACAGTATATTAGGAGGAAGCAAGGTGCTGCATTGAGAAAGTGGATGTTGACTGAGATTTCTGGGGTTCCATTCCTGTTTGGGGTCATGTGTACCTAAGTGATGGGAGGGAGATAAGATTCCTTGTAGAATCTGAGCGTGGAAATGATCGAATTGTGGGTCATTTTGTCGATTATTTTAATCAGCAACCTGGAACTCACAGGGCCTTCTCTATGCTGAGCGTGGGCCTCGGGGCTGAGCAGACCAGGGAAGATGTTTAGCACACAAGCCTTCGGGCCAGAAGGAGCTCATTCAAGTCCCAGTTCAACTTCTCACGCTCTGAGCAACTCCAACAGCTTGTTCAACCTCGTGCAGGAGACAAGGTTAAGAATATTAAAATGAAAGGTATTTCTATTCACACCTAGGGGTTCAATAATGTAATATGCGTATATACTAATTATAAGAAAGTGTTTTGTCTTTAAGAGCTTCCTTAGAGTTCTCTGCTCTTAACTCAACTGCACACAGGAATTACCTGGGGAGCATTTAAAAAGTGCCCATGCCTAACCCTGGCCTCAATAGATCGTGAGGACACTGATGAGTCTTTAAAACCTCCCCAAGTCACTCTAAAGCACAAACAAGATTGAACACAACTGTTTGACCAAACACAGTTAACAGAGGCCTAATCAGAGAAAAGTTTATCACTGAAGGTCTGAAATGACTTTCCAACAACTTTAGTCCTCATGGCGATGTTCTCATCTAAATCCTCCAGATGAGCTTACCCAATTTCCTGCATTCAACAATTGTATTTGGAGGCTTCTTCTAAAATTCATGTTTTTACCTAGGTTTAAAAAATTTCCCAACTTCCAAAAAAAGTTCTGGCCACTTTCTCTTGCTCAACCTCTGCTCTGTGGGTTAAAAAATACTTGGGACTTCTATCTTCAGGAGCACATACAGATTTTTTTTCATTATAATTCCCATGAAAACCAAAACAAGAAAGCAGGAAAGAAAAATGGAGAAAAGTAAGTGCCTCTCACAACCTCCCTCACGTCTCTCTCCTTCTTGCCATCCAAACACAGACTCAAATGATTCCTATTATATCCACATCAATGTCTTCCAACCCTTGTGGTACTTGGCCAAAAGTACCACAGCTCTGATCTGATATTGATAAGATCATGGACATCAAATACTTGCCTAAGTGTTTTATGTCAATAAGACTTACAAAAAAACTTCATATTTTTATTGATTTCAGAGAGGAAGGGAAAGGGAGAGATAGAAACATCAATGATGACAGAGAATCATTGATTGGCTGCCTCCTGCATGCCTCCTACTGGGGAACAAGCTCGCAGCCGAAGCATGTGCCCTGACCAGGAATTGAACCGTGACCTTCTGGTTCATAGGTGGACACTCAACCACTGAGCTACACCAGCCTGGCAGTCAATAAGACTATTTTTTTTAGAACATTCTATGTTCACTTTATTTTTTTTAATCTTTATTGTTGAGAATATGACAGATGTCCCCCCTTTTTGCTCCCCTTGCCTCCCTCCACCTGGTTCCTACTAGGGAGCACCTGTAAGTCTGTCAGCTGATTTCTCAACAGAAACTTTGCCGGCCAGAAGGAGTGACAAGAAATATTAAAAGTGATGAACCTGCAACCAACATTACTCTACCCAGCAAAGCTATCATTTAGAATCGAGGGTCAGATAAAGAGCTTCACAGATAAGAAAAAGCTAAAGGCATTCATCACCATCCATAAGACTTTTTAACCACCATCATCCTCCAGCAACATCTCACCTCCAACCCTGGAAATCAAAACCCTTAACAAATATCAGTCAACGAATCTTCCTGGAAACCTGGAAGTGGGGAAACGAACAAAATGTAAAGATGTAGATAATTATCCAAGGCCGCTGCCCGGAGAATCAAGCCTTCCCATTCCCCACTTCACAGCACAAGGCCGAGTTCTCCACTAGCAGAGCACAGTGTTACTGCAATCGCCTAATTGATTTATAATGTTTTTCTCCATATTATACCATGTGTGTAATTAGTTACTGGAAGGAAATGCAGCTTCTGCTCACTGGCTGCATCTGCTGTGCGTCAGGGACATACGATTTCATGCCTTATTTTCCAGATGGCTTGATTAACATCCAGGGAAACCCAGTGACTTGGCCAGGGTTGCAGAAGAAGCCCGGGGAGCTCAGGTATAATCAGACCTGGGAGAACTACCGAAGATGTAGAAAAAAATGCAGCACAGTCTCAAAATGTAAGCCAAGTATCCAACACTATGAGAGAGTCAAACATGTGAAATGGCTCTTTCTTCCCCCATGCAATTCACATGTAGAGCATTCATGTAACAGGTGTTCACTGAACACTTACTAGGTGCTGGCTTTCTTTGATTATCCTATCTAATAAAATAGTAATATGCAAACTGACCATCACTCCAACACACAAGATGGCTGCCCCCATGTGGTCAAAGATGGCTGCCCCCATGTGGACACAAGATGGCCACCACAAGATGGCCAGCGGGGGAGGGCAGTTGGGAGGGACCAGGCCTGTAAGGGAGGGCAGTTGGGGACGATCAGACCTGCAGAGGAGGGCAGTTAGGGGTGACTGGGCCAGCAGGGGAGGGCAGTTGGGAGGGACCAGGCCTTCAGGGGAGGGCACTGGGATCAGGCCTAAACAGGCAGTCGGACATCCCTTGAGGGGTCCCAGATTGGAGAGGGTACAGGCTGGGCTGAGAGACACACACCCCCATGCACAAATTTTGTGCACCGGGCCTCTAGTACAGTGATAAGTAAGCAAACAGATGTGTTCCGTGCTTTTATGGAACCCACAGTCAAGTGGAGGAGGCACACACTAAATAAATAATTGTCCAAATAAAAGCATCAATGTGGATGTAATAGGCGTTACCAGAGAAATGCAGTATTTTGAAGTAGGGGAGGCTTCTCTGAGGAAGAAGTGTTAAATCTGAGACTGAGGAATGAGTAGACATTAGCACCAGGGAGGAGGAAAGGCACTCCAGGCAGGAACAACAGACTAGAAAGAAAATCTAGGTGAATTTCAAGAATTGTGGCAAGGCTGATGTGGTGATGGCATAGGGAGATGTAGGAAGGGGTAAAGGTAAGTGTGGGAATGTTGTAAAGGAACTAGATAAATAAAGGCTTCAGGGTTTCCATTAAGAATTTGTATATGGAATCTTCAAAAGGAATCTCAGAAACAGAGAACAGAAAAGGGTTTGGGGGAAATAGGCTGAGGCTGGTTAAAGACAACAGACTTTCAGCTATAAGATGAATAAGGTCTGAGGGTCTAATGTATTACATGGTGATTATAACTGATAACACTGGATTTATATAATTAAATTTGTTAAGAGAGTAGAACTTAAATGGGTGTATATATATATATAGTCATCAAGTCCAAACACTCGACAAATTTGTTCACCTAAAAATGCATCGCCTTGCCCTAGCCGGGTTGGCTCAGTGGATAGAGCGTCGACCTGCAGCAAGAGGTGCAAGAGGGGTGAGTCCCTTGGGTTAGAAGACTGGTGAGCAGGGTGAGCATGTAATGAAGGTGAGGCATTTTTATTTGTTAAATATATTTTTATTGACTTCAGAGAGCAAGGGGGATGGAGAGAGAGATAGAAACATCAAAGATGAGAGAGAATCACTGATTGGCTGCCTCCTGCATGCCCCACACTGGGGGATGGAGCCCGCAACCCAGGCATGTGCCCTTGACCAGAATCGAACCCTGGACCCTTCAATCTGCAGGCCGACACTCTATCCACTAAGCCAAGCTGGCTAGGGCAAAGTGATGCGTTTTTAGGTGAACAAATTTGTCGAGTGTTTGGACTTGATGACATCTCTCGTGTAGCATAGCACAGGCTCCGGAATCATATAGCTTTACTTTCAAATTTCACCACTTTGCTTTTATTAACTTTGCCTAAATTATGGAATTTTTCTAAGCCTCTATTTTTTTTCATTTTTTAAATAAGGGACAAGCCTAATGAGTTGTTATGAAGATGGAAAAGATCATGCATATAACGCACATGGCCCTGTTACCGACACAACGAATCCTAGTGAAATAAATGTTAGTATTATTCAAGTCCCTTCAAGTTCTGAGGTTATGTATTTCCATGAACTTCAGCCAGCAAAGCCAATGGTGGGGACTTAAACAGACCAGGAGTTTGGGTTTGCAGAAGAGGATGGCTGAGTTCAACAGCATGAGGTCTTCCCTTGGTAATGATCAAAAAGATATCACAGGCTCTCTGCGTCGGCGTAGTTTTTCGGAGTTGGCTCAAGGAGAAAGAATTTAGGTTCTGCTTTCCTTGTTTGTCTCTCCAGCACCTGGCACGACATTAAGTACATTTTTGGTGCTGAGGAAACAATGTTTCATGGAGAATGTACTCTTCTTTGCCATACATGAGAGTAGGGACTTTGATGTGTATTTCATGAAACTGCTGGCTAGAGCGAAATTCAGTCAGAAGGACACAGTGAGGCGTTTCTGCTCTTTAATCTCCCTGCAGACCTTCTAAAGAGGGAGCTTACTTGCTTTAACTGGCTTGGCTCAGTGGATAGAGCATCGGCCTGTGGACTGAAGGGTCCCAGGTTCGATTCCGGTCAAGCGCATGTACCTTGATTGCAGGCACATCCCCAGTAGGGGGTGTGCAGGAGGCAGCTGATCAATATTTCTCTCTCATCAATGTTTCTAACTCTCTATCCCTCTCCCTTCCTCTCTGTAAAAAATCAATAAAATGTATATATTTTTAAAAAAAGAGTGAGCTTACTTGTGGACAAAGAATGCCTACTTGCCTTGGAAGCGACCTGAGCATGGGAGCTCACATTTGGAAAGGGCAGTCTCAAAAGTTCGAGGTGAAATTTGTATGATGGTTTCAGGTTTGTGTTCAGATTAGCGCACACTAATATTTCTAACTGCCTGCTAAGCTGTTTCTCAGCGATTTGCAGAAACCGTACTTTTTTTTTTTAAAGGATGCTATCTTGATTCGATCCATTCTTCTAAAATAGCACTATCTCACGGGTCAGCAGATTTAAATAATAAATACATTTGACACGGAGGCTTGATACAAATTAGTTTGTTTCCTGCTCGCATGAGGAATGCGTTGTGTGTGCACAATAAACCGGGAAGATTAGTTTATGAGAATGCTTAGGTCCACCCTGAGTGCACAGAGATAAGTTCTAAAAATAAATCCGACTTCTACTCTCCTTTCCCCCACCCCCCAGGGGCAAATGCTGAGCATAACTCTTCCAGAAAGTGGAGCCTAAAGCGCTGCCATCAGTCATCATACTGCAGTCTCACAGCGCCCCCTTTTGGCACTTGGGCGCTCTTGTGACCTCAAGGTGAATTCCAGACAACCTGTTCCCTGGGGTGATTTTGAAAAATCCAGTTTCCTTGGTTATGGCTCGACATAATTTCCCCGGAGAGTCCAGGCTTAGGGATGATAATATGCCTTGGATCTGCAACGCATTAAAAGGGAGGATATTGTCAGATATATGATCTAGCCATGGACACAGACCAGATGCATTTATAACTAAAAGAGAAGGCCCTCTTGTCCCGGTCCCCTCCGAGCGCGTTGGCTTGGCTGTTATCTATCATCACCTGCCTTGCTTTTGCAGGAAGGCTCAGTTGATTTCTTTCTTCGAGCTTCTAGTTATGTAGTTGGGAGCTTGCTTATGGCCATATATAATAGGTGACAACAATGTCTTTTCAGAGAAATAAGACCATGGGGGCAATAGCCAAGCACTGTACATACTGGGAAGCTGTTTTCAAGCTTCCGTGGCAGGAATATTTACCCCCAGTAGAAACAGTGGGCTGCAGTGAATGGATCATCTATAGATGGGGCAGACTTTGTTTTATTTATCTAGTTTGGTATGTAGGGTTATATTTATTTATGTGTGCATTTAGGATTCAGGATTGGGATTGTATTTCTGGCACGAACTAAAATCAGACTTGAGTTATAAGTATAATAAAATGAACCTATCTGGGCCAACCTTTGGAGAAAACTTACAACAGCCAGAGACAATGAGATGGGGTTTTATGCTTGTGGCTTCTAGATGGAAACCTTGAGGGGGAAACTGGCTGAGTTCTCTGCAATTAGGTTTACAGCACGCCCAGGCCTTAGAATTTCACGTAAACCGTGTTGGCCGAGTGTCTCCGCTGCCCCAGTAGTTAGTCAACTCAGTGGAAACTGCCTCCTGTTGTTTGCTATTAAGTACAAAAATGGTTGTATTTTTTTCTTCTCATTTAATTTTCAACCGGAAATTTTGGCCTGTAGAGACTTAGTCTAGGTTGAGCACTTGTTTTATTCTGAGTTCCCAAAAGGAAATGATGAAGAAATATTAGAAATAGGAGCTCTGGTCTCTACTTTTAGTTTGCATTGTAGTAGACAAGTAGGGAAGGCATTTTGGTCAGAATGTTTGCGCTCCTCTACTTAATCAAGTCCATCTATTAACTACAGTTCACGTTTTATTTACTCCAAAGCCATTCTAATTCCTCCAATAGTGGTCTTTCTTTACTCTGGTTCTCTTTAGCTCTTTTGCTTTACAGCAGTATGCTGTGTTCTAAAGATGGAAACTTCCTAGCAATCCCAGATCACGTCTTACTGGCATGCGTGCTTTGCTCCTAGTGGCTCTCAGTGAGTGATTTTGAGGAAAACTATGAAGATACGCATGGCAGAAACACAAGAACATTTCCAAAAGGCAACTGCATGGTTTAATATGGTACAAATGTGTCTGTGAATGTATAGCAGTCACTTCCAGTCGTGTGTTTTTTTTTCCTTCCACCCAATACAAATTCTAGTGCCACAGCAGCCAAAAAGAAATTTGAGCCTGTTACTCTCCTCCATGTCTCCTTCTGGCCTCCAAATACACATGGCATAAAATTCAACCTTCTTTCCATGGCCTGCCCAGCCCAGCCCAGCATGGCCTGGCCTTGCGGAGTTCATAACCTTGTCTTTTCCCCCTGGTTTGCGTTGCCTCATCCATGGCCTTTTTTGGAATCTTCAACATACCAACAGTATTCTCATATCATGGCGTTTGTCCTCATGGTTCCTTCTAGATTGAATGACCTTCCCATTTGGCTGGCTTGTTCTCATAATTTAGGTCTCAATTCATGTGTCATCCTCAGAGAGAACTTCTCTGATCTCCTTTCCTAAAGGGCCTCTCTGACAAATAAGTCTTATCTTCTTCACAGCACCTTAATTATCTCACTTATTGGCTTATTTACTTAAATATTCTCTGATTGTCTCCACTATAATGCAATCTCCTTGCAGGTGGAGATCCTGCCTGTCTTAGTAAGTGTTATGTTCCACACTCGTAGAGCATGGTTAGCAAATCATAGAACCTCCATAAATATGTGTTAGTTGACTAACCAACCAAGGTTTACTATTAATATATATATATATAAGCATGTGGGAAACAGAAAAAAAATAGCTGATTAATAGGACCTGGATGTCCTCCAAACAATATAAAACCCTTTGATTAATAAAGAAAACTTCTAATATGGATATAAATATACAGAAGACTTTTAAAATATTGTCTCTGTTTTCTTTGTGGCAATGGTTTATAGAGTCATTTATCAGAGTGAGGACATTATATCTTCACTAATAAAAGAGAAAGATGCAAATTGACCATACCTTCGCAACGCCCACCAGCCAATCAGGAGTGAGCATGCAAATTAACCTAACAAAGATGGCGGGTTAATTTGCATCAGGCGCTGAGCGGTCAGGGGTGGGATGCACCGCCCTGGCCGCTCAGGGCCTTTGGGCAGTGTAGGAAGGCAGAAAAGCAGCTCTGGGGCGTAGCGAAGGCAGAACGGAGCCGGAGTGAAGGGGGTTCCAGCAGCCAGGGGAAGCAAGGCCCATTCTTGCATGAATCTTCATGCATCGGGCCTCTAGTACATTTATATTTAATAAAAAAAAATAGAACCTAATCATCATTCAGGATTATCAGTTAGTGTCCTCAAAGGATATAGCACACTGAAATGGAGTTACTTGAGGAACATTTAATAAAGACATAATTTACAAGGTTGGGAATGGGGTTTAGAAAAAGCAATAAGGAGAGACCCTAGTGCTACTGTTAGCCCCATTCCTGAAGGGTGAAGAAGCAATTACCTGACCCCAGAGAAAGTCCCCTGACAGCAGCCGAGCCTGGCCAGGAGGATGGAGCTAGCCCATTATGACCTGCCAGAAATGGGATCAGGAAAAGGACAGCCCCACAGCACACTTCTCCTGCCTGTGGTTTCCCGGGGGCGAGCTCCACCAGCAGCCTGGAGCCCCTCGTGCTGCACACCTGGGTTAGCCCAGAGGAGGGGGGAGTGTGTGGGAATGGCTCTGAAAAAGCAAATGGAAGACATCCAACATGTGAGGGAATTTCAAAGTAAACCATCAAACATGGGCTCATCACAAAGTCAACAGGCCAGGTGGGACAGAGCCACAGTCTAGATCATAAACTCTGAAGCAGGGTTCATGATCTTCTGAAAGTTTTCTGCCAAGGGGCAGGTCCATTTTCTTGTCTTCTACACGGGAAGGAGAGATGACGCTTCATGCTGACTCACTCCCACACACACACCATGGGGAGGGATAATGTCTGAACACAGAACTTTCTCTTTCTTCCTTCCTTTTTCTTTTTTGTATTTATCTTTCATTGGCCTAATGTGGTGGCACAGGCTCATCCCAGGAGAAGTGGGAGAGGACACGTCGTAGGAGGAAAGCTGGCCTAGTGCCACAGCTGTCATGTGCAGTAGGGGACATATTGACCCAAGTTTTGTGCTCAGAAGTCTACATTTTTAACAACTTCATTTGAAAATAATAAATGGATTTTAACAAGTTTCTGAAGGTAAATCTAAGAAAACACACAAGTCAAAGGACCTGATACAGTTAGATTTTAGTAATTGGTGAGGTTCCAAGCATTATAATGAAGAAGCAATATTGATCTAGCCGGTGTCTCAGTTGGCTGAAGTGTCATCCATACACCAGAGGGTTGTGAGTTCAATTCCCAGTTGGGGTACATACAGGAGGCAGCTGATCAATGTTTCTTTCTTACAACAATGCTTCTCTCTCTCTCTCTCTCTCCCTTCTACTCTCTGTAAAATCAATAAAAACATAACCTTGGGAGAGGATTAAAAACAAAAGCAATGTCAAATGGCCCCTAGTTTCATACTGTCCCTCTCAGCATGTGCCTGATGTGTTCTTCCCCAGCCTGGCGAAAGAAAGCACCAGAACGGTGATATATTGATCTTCTCATTTTTATGACCTTGGCCTCACACAGCTGGCCTTCTGCAAGACAGCAATCACGGAAATATTTTTAAATTCTGCTTTTTATTTTTCTCGAATATTTCTTGTTCTATTTATTTGACCCAAAGACATTTGGCAAAGATGATCCTATAATATTTCACACAACTTTTATGGACTTAGGCATGGAAGTGGAAGAATTGGGAAGAAGAACCGGCACATACAAAGAAGTATGGAGGGGAATGAAATGGGCCTGAAAGAACTGGGAATCGGATGATGGAAACCGTATTCCCCAAGATGTGTCTCAGATTCTGAACTTGAAGGAGGGATTCTTGGCCATGGAGCTTTTGGAGAACATAGAGAGTCACAGAGGTTGAAAAGGAGGAGGGGGGAGGGAGGAGAAAGGACATGGAGAGAAGTTACAAGGGAAAGAAAGAAGGGGGAAAGTCTGGGGTAGTAGAAAAGGAGAGGAGGTGTGGAGAAGGGAGCAAAATGATAGGAAATGGAGTGAAGAAAATTGAAACCTCATGGGAATCCAGCCTCCCAGAAGACAGAAGGTCACGCTGGATTTACTTCCTCTGGGCAAGAAGAAGATACCCATTGCAAATAGTTTTCAGTAGTAGAATTTCTAAGTTCTTGTTTGTTGGTTGGTTGATTGGTTGGTTAGTGTGGGGGACTCTTTGAAAGGGAAACTGAAAATAATTTTGACAAGTGTAGGGCATCATTAAAAGAAAGAAAAAAAGTTATTAAAAAATACACTGGACACTTGAATTAACACGTATGATGAAAAAGACTTCAGTTCCCAGTGCTAAGTCATGAAATGATCCACTTAGGAATTTGCAACTGGCATGTGTCCTTACCAGGAATCAAACCATGACCTCCCGGTTCAGAGGTCGACACCCAATCACTGACCACGCCGGCCAGGCTTGAGAAAATATTTTAAAGTTGAAGGGAACACTGTAAGCTTTTGGCTTCAGACCTTTTAAGGGGTCACTCATCACGGCTAGCTGAGACGGACGCACCAGCTTTGCTAAGTATGGTGCTGCCGCTTCATCTACTTTTCAAGTGACCTGGCCAATCTGAACTCAGGAAGACGGTAAATTGTGGCCAACACTCGGGATCCACTCATTCTTTTCCTTTTGGCAAATTCAGGCAGTGTGAGTTCAAACTGGTGATGAATGTGTCTTTTCCTTCCAAAGCATCATCTGTACCAAATTGTGCTTTTTGGCATCTGCCTTGACAACTCTAGCAAGCAATCATTTTGACAGGAGACCATCTGTGTTCAACAAAATACACAGTGTCTACATAAAACAGAAAGGGGGAGAACAGTGCGTAGGAACAAATAATTGTCTGAAATGACCCTGGCGGTTGGCATGTAGAATCTCAGGCGAGAATATATGCCAAGAGTTGAATATCTGAGACAGATTTCTTTCTAGAATGGTCTCAGGGACCAAGGCTCTCCCTTGAGGATTGAAATGGTGAGAGAGAAGCAGTTAATAAATGGCTATCAGCCCTGGATTAAGAAGCTGGCTCTAATCCTTTCCCGTTCATTTACTGGCTCTATTTCCTGGGGGGTAACCTAGTTGACCTCTTGGTATTCTGTTCTCTTTTTCTGCATTAGCTAGTTGTATGTTTCCTTGCGTAAGTCACTTGGCATTGGTTTGTCTATCTAATAAGCCTTGCCATTTCTGGAGATTGTCTCTCCTTCTCTCCCAAGAACTTCCCCAAACAATGAGCCTGCCCTCTCCTTGGCCAAAATTCACTGCTCCCATCAGATTCCTTTCCGTGTGTTTGGAATAGTGACTAAGAGATAAGAACTGAGAATAATCTGTCCATTGTCTTGAATCCAGACATAAATTGGATATCTCTTGGCAGCAGCTGTTTACCACCATGTGTACAAGGACATTGAGTAAACTATTTTGGAAACACACACACACACACACACACACACACACACACACACACACACACAAGAATAAAGCAGATAAGTAGGCAAAGAGGAAAAAAAACAAACAAACAAAAAAACCTCAGATGATTCACTTGTTCTTAAAGCCTAGGTTTACCTATCTCCCTGGATTTTAGGGGCAATTTCAGTATCTTATTATTTTTTTTCACCTTAAGCTAATTTGTCACTTACAACAAAAGGAAAGCTAACTAACTTAATAGTGTTTAGGAGTTTGGTCTCTGATTTGTTCCTATCTTTATGCAGTTATAAATCTTTGGCTCTCAATAAGGAAAATAAATGATGCTATACAAAATCATCTGCTGAACTGTATGAGCTCTATCATTCCATCCTGTTCTAACTTTCTATTTATAATTCTGCTTCTATTAAGGTCAAAGTTTTGGTTGTGTGTAGAGGGGCATACAAGTCAGTAATATATATATCATCCCTGATCTCCTGGAAGAGAGGTGAGCCATTCGCATGTAAATTTCATCAGCTCTTGATGCCAGCTCCCAAGAGAAGCAAGAATAGAAAGCGCTAAGTAATCCTGAGTTCTCATACTTCGGCTTAATTATAACTTCAGTAATCTCAGAAATTGCAAATTAAAAACAAAATTTCAACAAGTGCTATATATTTTTATGCACCTGGCAAGATCTGACACTTTCACATCCAATGCTGATGCAGCTGGGAGAATGAAATGTTTGACTGTTGCAATAAGAGGCCTGCTTATGACCCATAATAACTTAAAGACAATGGCCCAGCTAAAGACGTGAAGTGATAATCAAACGCTTAGTGACAGCCTTTGGGTAAAGATCTATCTTGATATTATGGTAAAACGAATCGGCTCACAGTTTTCTCTGTATTCTCTGTATGTGTTCAGTCTCCTGGCCTGGTATCTTTGCTTGTGTAGATCCTTCCATGTGGGTATGGTCCCTGCTCTATCAGCCTCAATCCCAACTTCATCTCTTGAAGGAAGCCTTCAGCCTACTGGATCCTACAGTGATTGTTCCCGCCTCTGATTTCAACATATTTACTCTGGAATTCCTGTGGAATGGTGTTAGGATAATGCTAGTTACCCTTAAAGATAAATTTCAAAATTTCAGTGGATTAGCCCAGTAGAAACGTCCTTCTTGTTCCTGACATAGTGCAGGCTTCCAGCATTTGACATCTTTCTCCAGATAGTAATTTCTTCCTTCAGGCTCTCCTGGGACATGCTCCCAGGCCTGAGATTGTTCTGCAATCATCCAACAGACCAGAGGCACCATACCACCTCAGCCTAGAAGCGGCAAACTCACATTTTCTCATACTCCATTGGCAAAAAAGCTAGTCATATGGCCTCACGTGCAAGTAAGATGAGATATGTAGTTCCTGACTCTAAACCCCTTCTGAATCTAACTCTAAAGGCTATCCTTTACACACATTTGCTGTACTTAACTCTCTCTCTCTCTCTCTCTCTCTCTCTCTCTCTCTCTGGGTAATATTTCTCATTTCAATCATTAAAGTTCTTGATGAAAACACAAAAGTGTTTATATCTCATAGATTATAATATACCAAAAGTGTTTATATCCCATAGATTATCATATGTTGTTCTTATTAAATGTATGTTTACTGGATTGCTCTAAATTAGGAAAATATCTAAGAATTATGGTAATTTCAAATTTCCCCAAAGTGCCTGGATATTACCCTGTTATCTGGCTTGATGACTCACAGGGCTAAATGAATAAATAAAATGGAAATATTCTCTAAAAAAATGTGGTTTTGTGCTTTACTCAGAAATATTTATTTCACAAACATTTGTGGAGCGACTCCAGTTTGCCAAACATTCCAGATGCTTTGGCAAAGGAGATGAATATCTCAGAGCCCCTGACCGTGGGAGTTCATAGTTAAGACTGACATAGTTAATCCGTTATTAACATACAGACTGGTAAGTCTACAAGCAGAGCACAGAGGGGAGGGCCCTCACTTACAAGGTTGATCCACTGAGGTGAGCTCTAGATAGAAGCCATGAGACCATCCTTCATCATAATCAAATCAATGTCACTAATATAAAGATAAGATTGCATAGCACAATATAAATGCATTTATGCAAATCATATTGTTTGCCCTCACTACAGTTCTTTGAGGCAGGCATAATTGGCATTTCACTTTTGGAGGATTAACCCTTTGCACTCGTTTGCTTTTTTCTCGATTCCTTTATTCTAATGCTAACCATGTCGAGTCACACTCGGCATCCGAGTGCAAAAGGTTAAAGTGAATTTCCCAAGATTATAAAATTAACAAATAGTGGAGCTTGGAATTATCCCACTGCTGTAACCAATTTGTAAATTTCTTAGATTCCTTCAAGCTTTATACTTTACTAGCGTTCCCGTTGCAGGAAAAATCCTGCAATAGGATTTCCTGCTGCACTCTACCCTGCCTCCGCTCCGCCCTTGTCGCCCGCCCCACCTTCTCCGCCAGCCCGCCTGCGTTTCCCTTCGCCCCCGGCCCTGACTTTGCTCCTCCCTTCTCCTCCCCTCCGCCCCCCCCGCCCCCCGGCTTGCTTGCTTCTTCGAAGCTTTACTCTCTTCTGCAGCTCTTGGCTTCTTTAGACACCGTCTTGATATGCAAATTAGCTGCCATCTTTGTTGGGGTAATTTGCATACTCGTCCTGATTGTTTGGTGGGCGTGGCTTGGCTGGTGGGAGTGGCTTAGGTGTAGTGAAAGTGCGGTCAATTTGCATATTTGTCTATTATTAGATTAGATAGTATATGGAAGTGAAGAGTCACAGTGACAGAGCCAGTGATAGGATTACATCTTTGCATCCTCAGAGTCTGTCACCTTGTAGGTGCTAAAGAAATAAAGAGTCCTGGATGTGAGGGCGATCTGGCTGCGACATCTGTCACCCCATTGATCGCCAGGGTTGATTCGGCTGATCTGGCTGGCTAGGCGGGTGTCCCCCTCCTCCCTCACCGATCCATGTTCGTCCCTCCCAAAGCTGCACGCTCGGTCGAAGAGGACGACCTTCCCCCCAGAGGAGAGGACCGGTCTTCGGTCAAGGGTATACGAGTAGCTGCGCTCCCCTGCTAGAACCTCCAAACAAGCTCTCAAGAAATAAAGAGTCCTAATGAATGGGTGAATTGGCATTTTACAAAGCTGTGCGTACCTGTTTAGGTGGATAGGGGGCGTTACCAAATTGGTCTTTTTAGTAGGAGTGCTAACTAGTAACTTGATTATAGATTTCCCTGGAAGTCCCAAAATATGAAGAATTAAACCAGGGTCCAAACTTTTCTTTGAAAAAAAAGCAACAGTTCAGAATGAATGAGTCCTTCCCTGAGAGCAGAGAGAGCAGAGCTCATAAAGCAGTGTGGAGTCCACATGGACTCCAGACCACTTTCTCAGTGAGATCTGCTGGAATTGAGCAGTGTTACAGCTCCACCTACTGGGCTTTCCCTGAACCACAATTGGAATTTCAATAGAAATAGTCTGAAACTGACAACATAAGAAACTTTAAATATTTAATGCCAGTTTTTCTCTTTAAAAGATCTGCCTTTACAAATGCAGGAAATAAGATAACTCCATAAGGAAAAAAATAGTCATAAAGGGTTATCGTATTTTCCAGGCGCCAGTGTCGCTTTTTATGTAGTTGACAGATGACTTGACATTCCGTGTTTCATTTTAAACTTAAAACACAGCAGAAAGTGTTTCTGTTTTACTACCCAAAGCAAAAGTGGAGTCAGTGACGATATAGAAGTGCAATCACATCAGAGACTATACATCTGAGCATATTTATAAAATACATTGGTCTGCAGAGTCATCTGCATCTCTTCCACTGGCTTCAAGGTTAAAGGTCAACTGTAGTCTTCAACGAGAGGCCCACATGCCAACCCAGCCAGAACCCGGTTTGTGCTTTTGTCTTTGTACCCCATCTTGTCTCTTCCAGATCCTCCCACCCCCACTATTCTCCCTGTCCTCCCATAAACCTGGGGCAACACCAGCCACTCGGCATCTTGGATTCGTTAAGAGCTTTACAGATGAGCTCAAACTCATTTTTCATCTCATTCTTGAAGTCATCAGATTCAAGCTTGTCACATTTTCTGGACACAAAGCACCAGGCATGTTTTATTCATTATCTGTTTTCATCTCTGAGACAAACACCTGCAACCCATTTCAGGGTCAGGAAGCATCTATGAAGTTTCCACCTACCCAGCGTAGGCTTTTGTGTCTTCCCTGGGCCAGGAGTCGCAGCAGCAGCATGCGTCACTGCAGCTACCTGGTGGCTCACCTAAGCGCGAGGGCCAGTTGTTCCTGAGGGTGTCTTGCTGTTGGCATTTGAGGACAAATGGAAACGAATATGGAAATAATTCTTTATTAGCCTTTACATCATAGGACCTAAGCTATAAACCATTTTCTTAAAATGTCTGAGGATGTTGGCAAAGAAACGTAGGTAACTGATATTTAATGAAGGGCTGCTGGCCGGATTACTAACCCAATGGCCTACATGCAACCTCATAGCTCATGATGGTGACCATTAGTGGAAAAAAACATGGCTGTAGGAGGTTAAAGCATGAAGCCTGGTGTTGTCAGTACTTCCAGGTAACGTGGGCAGTTGTGCCATTTTTCTGCCTTGGGGTATCCATTATTGAGGGGGGATAATTGTAAGCTTATTGATTATTTGCAAAAAAAAAAATGCCTTGTTAGTCAAATGCTCAAAAGAAAGCACATGATAGAGACTGTAGATTGTTAGATCCTTTAGTAACAGGATGAGCAAAAAGCATTCCAAAAATAGGCAATATGGCAAATCAGGGTTAGAAAGAAATAGACCTCAACTATTCTGATTCCTGTCTACTAATCTTAGGAGCAAACGTTGTCCCGTGATAGATGCTTCCTTGACAATAAAGAATTCAACACATCTGAAATAATTCATAACATTAGAAGAAAATCAGAATTGGCTTAAAGTGGAGTGGTAATAATGATCATATAATAACAAATTCTATCCCAGCTTTCTATCTATGCTTATATTTGTGTAATGTGAGCTAGCTAACAGACTAAACATATAAATAAAAGGGAAAAGGCCCCAAAATGTTAAAGTCAAATTACTTACACAGAGAATTCTATGGGGAGGCAATACTGGGAAACACCATCCTTTTTTCTTAAATTCACACACACACACACACACACACACACACACACACACACACACACACACAAGTAATAGGTAAGAAATCCACCAATCAGTCAGAAAATAAGTTAGTCACCAGACCCAAGACCTCTTCTAGGGTCATACCACCTCAGAAAGGAATAGGGTATTTGATAAGCTACACACAAGGAAGGAAGCTGAACTGCTGATCACAAAAGGTGTTTCCTCCCTCCCCAGCTCCCCTTCTAGTGACCACCTGCTGCACAACATCAATTTCCACCTGCTCACCTGCTGGAAGAGAGAGCTCATGTCCTATCAAAGACTGTACCTTCCCAGCCTGGCTAACACGCAGAGAAACTGTCACAAAAGCTCAACCACTGAATAGATATTTATTGAGAGCATATACTGGGATTTTACGGTGTACAAATATGTATGACATACAATCTTTAAGGTCCAGTTGGAAGAAGCAGCATTTCCTGAGAATTTAAGCAGCCGGAGGGAAGGAGGCCACCGTTGAAGAGATGTCATAAAGAAGGCAATGACAATAAAGAAGCACAGCAGGTAGAAAACGTGTGGGTTTAGAGGAGAATGCCACCCATAGGCTAAAGAGGTGAAGAAGACCTTTTAAAGGAGAATTCTGAATGGGGTGTTGAAGGATGGGTAGGAGTTGGATGGCACAAATAAGTCCAGCTGTGGTAGCTAATGGGAAACAAACAAACAAAAAAAGAACTTGGCTGCAAGAAAAGCCATGGATGGGAACAAAAAAGCAACGAGACTGGAGTCAGTGGCTCAGACACACATGCCCACGGCCAAATGTGTCTGGGGAACCTCGCTCTGGGACGAGGCCAGTTAAATCGGTCGGGTTGCTGGGTTAGCTGCAGCGATCTGCCTCTTTTTTATTTATTGTTCTAATCACGGGGCCTAATAGCAGCCAAGTCCTCGAAGGATGGTCCTGTGACAGGATAATGGTCTCCGGCTTTGAAAATAACGTCTCAGTTTCTCCGAGGCCTCTTGGTTGGCAGCAGGAGCCCATTAGCTTGTCACACGGTCCGGCCCTATTGACATTATCTTTTAATTGCCCCCAAAGACCCATCTCCTAGGCAGAGTGTCTGAGATTTTTGGAGCACTGGGCTTTTGGACTGACATCCCAATCCATTTAAACATTTAACTTCAGAAAGTCTAAGGGCGGGGGACAGGGGGGGCGGGGGGAAGAATAAGATGAAAGGCTTCTATAAATGGAGAGGGGCATTCTGGGAAGAGGTAGGCAAGGCTGTATTCATGACAACAATGAAAGACACAGTCAAGTGGTGAGGAAAGCGTGTGAGTTACTCTGCAGGAATTCTAGGAACACATGTGTGTGCGTGGCTGTACGTATGGACAAGTCCACCATGTTAAATAGGATATTCAAGAACGAAATCAGATTTCTGACCGGAATGTTTTTGAAGGTTTGCATAGGGCATAATTAGAGGAACAGAGCACTGCCAAGTCCTGGGATGGCGCTCTGCCCTCAGTGTCTCTTGTGGGGCAGACCTGCATGTCTGGGTGGTCCTATCCCTTGGCTACGTTGCTTCTGTCAAGTGTCTAACGTGTTATTACGTCCAGGAGGCTGGGCAGCTGTTCCCTATCCCCACTGATGACAAAATAGAGTAAGCAAGCTTGAACTGTGTGAGGAGGCTGGGTGTGCCACCAGGAAACAGTTGGGGACCATGGAAGTTTTGAGATCTGACTGCCAAAGAACATGGGAATTCCCCTTTGTTAGGCCTGGTTCTGGGGGAAAGGTTTAGGGGTGGACTGTTCAGGAATCCCTGGGTGTGTGAGGGTTAGGAGAAGGGAGGGGCAGTGTGGTACTTCTTACATGTGAGTCAGTGGGTGGTGGGACGGGCTGTCTCAGGACTTGTGACAGGAAGGGACAGATGCTGCAGGGACTTCAAGCCCAGAATGGGAGGTAGACTCCATGCCCTTGAAGGTTACCTCCCTCTTTCTTCAGGCCTAGAATTCTGCCTTCGTTAGCTTACGCTGTGAGCTTTCCCTGGAGGTCGTTAGGGAGGAGAAGAAATTCCATATACACTGAGTGACCAGATTATTATGATCTCTGAACGCATAATAATCTGGCCACTCAGTGTATATATCTATATATGTTAGAGGCTTGGTGCATGAATTCGTGCATGGGTGGGGTCCGGCCAGCCTGGCCAGGGGGAGGGGACATGGGCGGTTGGCCGGCCTGCCTGCTGGTCGAACTCCTGGTGGAGGGGACATTGCATATTAGCCTTTTATTATATAGGATATACACTGAGTGGCCAGAGTATCAAGCGTTCAGAGATCATCATAATGAGGCCACTCAGTGTATTTCTGTCTTTGTCGAATACTGTCCCCGGACCAGTTAGGAGCAACACCCAGGTGGCTATTGGGGATGTGTGCCGGCCTTGCCTCAGCCCTGGGAGTCAGGGCTCCCTGCCCAGGTTTCCCCGCTCACAATAACACCAATGCTGCCAGCCTCTGATTAAAGGCCTCCCTGGGGCCCTCCCTGTAGCCTGTCTTCTTTCCCTACGGTCCCACCCTCCTCTACATTCCCGAATCCCTCCCTCTTCCTGTTATTGTCCTGCTCCTTTCTGATAAGATTACAGTGGTCCCTCTGAAGAGGAATTTTTCTTTCCTGTACATGAATGTTGTTTCAAAGGCACACTAATGAAAAGATATCTACCCTCCCGCCAGATCAATTATATATACTAAGTGTGAAGGGATCCGAGAGAGGAGTAAGGGGGCCCGGGAGATGGGGAGCCCCGGTTCTCCTTTAATCACTTAGGAAACATTTGACAGACCATCAGCAGACTTCTGTTCTGGTTTCCAAATGTAGTTTTGTTTTGGCTACAGGGAAAGGAATTGCATTGTACAAGCTAGAGTGAATAGTTCGGCGGCGAAGGAAAGAGAATCAGAAGATGTGAGTTCCAGCATCAATGTTGCTACTGAGCTTGGTTGTAACAGATGGTTCATAGGCAAGTCGGTTGATATCTACTTCAGCTTCCTCGTGTGTGAAGTGGGGTCATGAGTCTACCTCAGGGGTCTGGTGAGGGTTAATGAAATAGTTTGTCCACCATGCCGTATAGGTAGGAAATAAGTAGGCAGCAAGATAGTTTGATCACCTAAACATGTAAACTGTGACTCAAGCTAAGATGCAGACATTCTAGGAAACTGGTCCCATAGAGGGTTTTCAGAAAGCCCAGGCATCATCTTCATCCTCATACCCAGCTTCCCGCCAGGTCTCCGCACTCAACCTTTGTTTACATAGGAGTCTTTCCAAACTCTACCAAAGGGAAAATGAGCCTCAGCAATCATTTCCTAGATGGTGACACTGAGGACCAGAAAAGATGAGATCAGTGTTCAAGTTGGTGCACCTTATAGCAGCAAAGCCAGCACAAGAATTCAATCTAGACCTAAGATCCCTGGGCCGGCTTCTGTCCAGTCAAACATGCAGCTTCTCCCACCAGGAACATGCCTATGGAAATTGCCCTTTAAATCCAAGTGGAATTGAAACCCTTAGGGCCTAAGGCTTAGGCCATGGACCCTCTGTGGGCTCCTAGCATGAATGCAAAGTGCTTAGATTTAAGTTGATAGCCCTGGTCTTCCCTGGCTATTGCTGAGTTGCAGGGACGACTGTCTCTATCACCCTGTTCCTATTGGCCCCGCTCTTTGATCCTCCTCTTGGCCCTGATTGAGCTTCTTGGGTTGTCAGCTTAGGGGAAGGTGCGGCTGGAGGGTAGTTGGCTTTGGTCCATTAATCAGTGGTTCAGAGAACTTGACATCCCTTAGTGCAAAGGCAAACCTTGCCACCCCACCTGGAAATAATAGAAAACCATTGCCACAGGAGCCACAAGAACAAAGGAAAGCACCACTGAATTCATACAAAAGTGAGGCTGGAGACCCAGGAAACCCAGAAATTCTCAGAGGAAAAAAAATAGGGGAGGGGGGCATCTAGAGCAATGATTCTCAAACCTGGATGCAAAATTAGAATCATCTGGAGCTGGTAAAACTTTTGGATGCCTAGTCCCAGCCTAGACTTTAGCTTTCATCAGGAACACTGGAGGGCTTGGTGAAGCAGGCTGCTGGGCCCCACCGGCAGGGTTTCTGATTCAGTTGCTCTATGGTGAGATCTGAGTATCCTCAATTCCAACAGATTCCTGGATGTGGCTATGTTGCTGGTCTAGGGGTTTCAATTATGGAAACACTTCCCTAAGAGTAATTGTATCAAAATCTCTTGGGATGGGATCCAGCGCTTTTAAAAACTCTGTAGGTGATTCCAAGGTGCAGTCAAATTGGAGAACTACCGATGGTAGAGGGCAACGCAGACAGCAGAACAAGTAGCTCTGGTGGCCCATTCATAGTTCTAACCTTCCCCAGGAGAGGTGTCCTGAATCTTCTCAAGAGAATGTGTCCTTCTGATAGGTAGAGGACTGGGTGTCATCTTCTATGGTACGTGCAATTTAACTGGAAGGACTCTAAGACGTCACTGTGCCTAGTATTCCTTCCTCTGCTCCTCTTATCCCTTCCCCCTTCCTTCTCTAGAGACCTGAGCTTCATGGGGCAGCAGAGCTCACTTCCTGTGCCTTGAAGACATTGGGAAGGATCAGCCTGGATGTCCTGGTGATGCCGGAGGCAGTGAAATGAGAGACTGGCCACAGCTTCCTGCCTGAAAATATGGGGTCAGTGGGATGATACCATTGATATCAACCCAATCTGAGTCATTAATTAAGACCAACTAACAATTAACATTGATTATGTAACCAAGGCCATTGAATACTTTTTCTCATTTAAGTTAATGACAGCAGTCTTATGGGACAGGCACTAGGTTTCTATTGTATTGTGTGTATTGGGGGGTGAGGGGGACTAATGTTCTGTGAGATAACCTAGTGGGCCAAAGGTCATTAAGCAGGGATTCCTACTTCAGTCTGACCTGGTGCAGCACTGAGTGCTAGAAACACTCGGGGAGACTGGGCTGCCTCGGGGAGCTAAGGCAGGGCACGTGGGAGGCTGGAATCCTCTTGGATAGAGAGATTGCTAAGGAGGCTTGAGAGTGAGGCCCAGATGAAAAGTGGGCTGTCCTGAAGACACTGAAGCCAAGTTCATAATTTGTTGTAAGGCCTCCTTCCTGGACTAGGATAGTACTTGGTCAATGAAAAAAACAAACACAGCAACAAAAGCTGGAAAATGTCATTTTCATTAGCCCAAGTTATAGTTAACGTGATGCAGTAATTGATGAATATACACAAATAATAGATTCGCAAAATCTGCAGGCATGCTGAAAACTGATTCGTAGCTTTTTTTAAAAAAATCTATTAGTATGAAACCTAAAAATTTGGTTTGTATTGATAAATATTTTTCTATAATATGATTTTAATGTGTTTTATTCAAGTATATGTGTGTGCCATATTTAATCAATTACTTATTGTAGGACCTTTAACTTTTTATCTCATTGTCCTGTCTGTAAAACCAAGTTATGACGATTGCGTCAAATTCCACATCCTCATTATTAATATAAAATTCCCATGACATGACTTGCTGAGTCCTATGTATGCTTATTTTTAAGGTCTTATTGATCCTCTTACTAAATTTCTATAGAAAGTTTTTTATTTTGTTGAACTGCTTTTCCACCTGCATTGTCAGAAGGTCCCCAGTCCTGCAATCTCAAACACGCTGGATATTAAAACTTTTAAATACTAATTGGAGAGGTAAAAATTGGTTCTTTTATTGGCATCACATTCTTCTAGCAATTATAAAACAATACTTATTTAACCAAATAGGATTACTACACTATTCATAGTTTTATCAACACCAATGTAATGAAAAAACCTTCACTTATATCCTCATTTCAACATACGAATACACTTAGGCACATTTTCTCTTCATTCTCTATTCTATCTTCTTTATTAACTTTGTACTTTCCTACTTAGAATTCCTAGACACAGAGCGTGTGCATCTGTGAATGTGTGTATGTGAGAGGGGGTGTTTCCCCCCAAACCTTTGTGTTTTGGAACTAAAGAAAAGTAACATTTTCTCTTTGGGCGAAACCAGCATTTCTATGTGTGTCTTCATTTCTCTCCCATTTTCCACCCCCTTGTTAGCCACCTCATTTCCCAATTAACCTAGGCATCCGTGATCCTGGGGTAAAAGGCGAAGCGGAGAGCTGTGCAGACAATATATAATACCCCCACGAGGGCGTCAGAATTTGACAGCCTTCAATAGGTTAATTTTTCAAAGTGGTAAGCTGATATTTCTGTATAAAACGCACATCTGCAGGGTAAATGGTATTAAGTGTTGGTGAATTATGGTCCCAGCCTAGGGGTCACTTGAGCTTCAGTGCTACAAGCACCTTAATGCTTTTTTGAATGAAGGCTCCGCTAATTGCTTCCAGATGACTCTGCCCTTCCCCCTCCTCCCAGCCTCCAGCCTTGTCCCCACCCCCTCCCCAACTGGGCTTTGGCAACACAGGAATAAAGAGCTATGAAATCGCACCGTATTGATTGGGGGCTGCGCTTAGAACAGAACCTGCCATTTTCCCCTGGATTTTCTTTGACTCTTGACTTGCAGACAGCTTTGGGGTCAAGTCCCAGAAGCCCCACGTCCTCCCCTCCCCACTCCCTGTCCCCCATTCCTTTAAACCACTGGGAGTGCACACTTAGACTGTGAAGGGGCAGGCAGACCATTAATTAGCTTGACTGTTAGGCTGTCTGGTGGAAGCGGGATCTGAGGGCATTTTACAGTGTGTGTTGGCATGTTGATGGGAACGAGGGAGGGGGAAGGAGTTGTAAGCATTCCCACACTATGCCCCTGGAAGGATCCCCTGGAGACCCAGAAACGAGTTTTCTGAGGTTTGCCTCCTCCCCACCCAGATCACCACGCAGAGCCTGAATCCCGATGCTGGAAGGAAGGAGAGATGAGAGACAACTCAGGCTGGCCTCCTGGTCAGAGGCTAAAGTTAAAAATATGGTCCATTTGGCTAAAAGACGACTAATAGGATACCTAGCAACAGGCAAATGCAAAGAAGTAACCCTGCCTGTATCCTGTGCCTATTGCATGTCAAGTGCCTTCATCAGCATCAGGGGCTCTAACCTACCTGGCTGCCGTGGGAGGCGGGTAGGAAGGTACCCACTTGAACATGGAGGAAGAGAAAGTTCACCACGTCAAACCCCAAGCTTACTTATTCCTCAATCTGATCTTCTAGATAGATCTAATTATTGTTACTATGGTAATTTGTTTCCTCCTAGGAACGACCAGTCACCACTGCCTGGTGTCCTTGACACTCAGTGCTGCCTAGGGCTCCCCACGCCACCTCACCCTGACCGTAAGCCCAGCTTCTTATCCTGACCAGTCCAGCTTGAAGTGACTTCGCATTCTCTTGAATTCCTCTCTTCTGCTACCAGTCCTACTCTCTTGGCAGAAATACACACTGCTCTCTCCTTTTAATTATATTATTGGACTCGTGTTCTTATTTTCTAGTATTAGCCTCGTATATTATTTTTATATCATGATTTATTTTCCTCCAATTAAACTGTGGGGACCTCTGTAGGCAGAGGTCTCACACTTCTTTGAGTTTCTGAGTGCACCTGGTTTGAAACCACCCCATTATTGCTGCTCAAAGGAAGCGTGGGGATACTATCTTACTACATTTTAATAGAGATGCTAACATCTTGTTTTAGGTAGCCCTAAAGAATTTTGGTGGGGGTTGTTTTATTGCCCACATCACTGGTCTGATCTGAAGTCTTTACCTTGACTGGGCAACTCAGGCCACTGCAGCGCATGCTGGCATCTAATGGGAGCCAGTATTTGGTAATGAAATTCTCTTTTGAAACATATGATGTCGTTTAAAAACAAAACATTTAGACAAACAAAACTCTTAAAAATATATTCAAAAGAACTAAGTTTCTATCTTTCTTGTGATATGTACTTTCTACCTAATTTTACCTTATTTGTGTTCATGTACTCTCTCCACTGCTGTTCCCTGAGAACACGATCAGTAAGTTATTTGCACGTCTTCCATTTCTCCTTCAACAGGGCATTTCCCAGAGTAGGTACTCACAGGGATATGAATTCTTATATGGTAATTCATATATGCCAGTACCATTCTAAATGTTTTACATTATTAATAAACTTAATATTTATAATAATTCTGAGGGAAGGAGTATTATCAACCGTTTTTTTAAATGAGTAAACTGAAGAACAAAAGAGACTAAGAAATTAGTACAAAGTCATAAAGTTTTAAAATGCTTGAGCCAAAATTTGATCCTAAGAAATCTGGTGCCAGAATCAAAGATCGTATCCATTATGCTGTTCTGTCTGCTGAGTGCTAGATAGAACGAATGAATGGGTGCATGGGCGGATGAACAAGAATAAAGCTGAAAGCATAGAACACTGGAAGTGGAGCATCCAGGTAGCATGCCCAATAGAAATACATAGGGCTGAAAATATCTGTCCTCAAAACCACAGTAAAGTTGGCCGGTTAATTGTGGTTATTGTTATGCATGGTTGGAAAGCTTGGAATTACTTTCCTAGGGTTATGAATCAGTTCCTCAGACCAACACTGATTTTTTTTTTTCCAATACAGATCTTACCAAACTGCAAACATGGGATTTGCAATAATTTAGAGTAATCTTGAAAATTCCACTAGTTGAAACTCCACATAATTTTGTAATTCCCTTTTTTCCTGATTTCCCCAGATTCCTCAAACCATTCTTCAGCACCCCCACCTTTGCCGTGTAAGAATCATAAAGGAATCATAGGTATTTGAAAGACATCTCTAGAGGTAACCCTATTTTTTCCCCAAAGTAAATGATGCTGCTAAAGGGTATATAGCTTGACATTCTAATATCTATTTAATAACTATTCAGCTGGTGAAGGATAAGCTGGGGGGGAGGGTGATGCTTCCAATAGAGCTGACGGATATTTTATTTGAAGTACTAGAGGCCTGATGCAGGAATTCCTGCATGGGTGAGGTCTGGCCGGCACACCCTGATGGGGGCCAATCAGGGGCAGGACTGGCAGGGGGGAGGGGACGCAGGAGGTTGACTGGCCAGTCCCCACCCAGATGAGGGGGCGGGGCTGAATGGGGAGGACAAAAGCGGGGAGGGACCATAGGCGGTTAGGAGGAGCTGTTAGGGGCTGGATTGGGCTAGTTGGCCACTACAGTGCACGTCATAGCGACCAGTCATTCTGTTCATTCCACTGTTCAGTTGCTGGGTTTATATACAGATACATATATAGAGATAATGTTATAGAACAAACCCAATAGTAGATATTTGCTCCAAAAATTCCTCCAAGATTGCAGGTTATCTGTGGATTTTGCCCCTGAAGTTTCTCCAGCTCCAAGTCACTTTGAACATTCTGGTTTCCAACCTCTGCTGTGGGAACATAGGCACATTCCAGGGTCCTTAAAGAGGCTGAAGGAACATTGCTGGGACTGGCATCACTTCCCTTATCATTAAGCCCCCCTCATCAAGCTGCTGGAATCAGATTATTTATCAAATCCATTCCCATGTTTGTACTTAAAGCCCAGGTCTATACCAGCTCTGTACACCTCTTCCTTTAGATCAGAACCTAAACTCATCCTTTTTCCTATAAATATCCAATTGCTCCAACATTCTTTGGCAAATTGCTACTCTTTCCTCCTTGAATTGCTTTAGGATCCTTGTCAAAAACCAATTGAATGTAAATGTAAGGTTTTATTGATAGACACTTAATTCTGTTGCCTCAGTTTTTGTTTTTGTTTTTCCAGAAAGATTTTATTCCTCACTTACTTTTGAAGAACAGTTTTACTCCAAAGTAAAAATGCTAGGTTGATATTTCTTTTTAAACTACTTTAAGTACTACTCCATGCTCTTCTTGCCCACCTGGTTTCTTACAAGGAGTCCAATACAATGTTTATCCTTCTCCCTCTGTAGGGAAAGTACCCCCACACGATCTCTGGCTTCTTTGAAGATTGCTCTTTGTTTTCAGTTCCTGCCATTGAATGGGCTTAGGTGTACTTCTTTGTGATTTATCCAGCTCAGTGTTCTCTGTGCTTCCTGCATCTGTGGTTTGGTGTTTATAATTAATTTGGAAAATTCCCAGCCATGATAACATCAGATGTTTATTCTTCTCAATCTTTTTTTCTCCTTCTGGTATTTTCATTATACTTGTTACATCTTTTTGATTATTACATAGTACTTGGATATTGTCTTCTAAGGTTTTTTTCTTCTTTTCTTTTTCATTTGCAGTTTGGGGAGTTTCTATTGACATATTTTCAAGATCATGAATTCTTTCCTAAGCCGTATCTAGTTGACTTATGAGCTTATCCAAGGCAGTGCTCATTTTGTCACAGTGTAGTTGATTTCTAGCATGTCCTTATGAGTGTCTGTCTGTCTTCTTAAATTACTCATCTGTTGCATGCTGCTCATTTTTTCCCTTTAGAGTCCTTGCCATATTAATCATAGTTATTTTAATTCCCTATCTATTAATTCCAAAATATCTTTCATATATTGAGCAAAAGGAACTCAGGCAAACAGACCAATATTGTGAGGTTTAATGTTTTTGTGGCTGTGTTTATTGTAACTATAGGTATCAGCAATTTAAATTTCAATGGCTTTGATCTTCTCTGTTTTCTTTGGATTTACCTAGAAGCTTTTCTTCAATATATTCTGAAGCTTGTACTTCTTTCAGTTATAATACCTGTTACTATACAGGAATCCCATCGATGTGATACTAAGTATGAGGAAGGGGAGTTTTCTATAGTCCCATGACAGGTCTCAGTCTCTCAGTAAGCCCGTGACCCTATTGTGACCTTCTCAGTGCCCCTCCCCCTTCAGTGACAGAGGAAACATCAAGGAGAATGGAGGTGGGCATTTCCATTCCCCATGTGAAAACTAGACAAGGCTAGAGTTCGGTATTTTCTTCACCTTCAGTTGGTTAGGCTCTTGTGAAACCTAAAGTCGTTACTCTCTGATGAGAGGATTTTCCTTCAAGTCGGGTTTTTGTTAAGGAGACCAGAGTGCTCTGGGCATATTTCAAAAGGGTTCCTTACCCTTTCCCCTGAAGGAAGCAGGAGGAGATTCTTCTCTGAACTTTAACCTAATGACCTGATGGGACTCCTGGAGATAACAATCAGGAAACTGTGGGGAATTCCCTATGACTAGTGCCCCCTGGAGTTTTTAATGCTTGAGCGTGTCCATGTGGAGCCTCCAGGAATTCATTAATTACAGTTTAAGTTCTCCTACCATGTATTGACTCCAGACTTGGACGTCTGTTCCTGGGCTGCTGCTATGGGAAGCTGTCATTATCTGTGTATGCCTGTCTCTCTAATTTGGGGGGGGGGGGTGGAGGGGGCAGTGGTTTGCCCAGAGCTCATGCTGAAGGACCCTGGCCACTTCTGAGAGTTCTTTTTACTGAAAGCATGGAAATTGGGGGAGTTCTAGGTCTAAAGACTCACCATTTAGCTAAACCACCACCATTAAGTGGGGAGGGCACAGCTCATTCCTGAAGGCCCAGTTCTGAAGTAACATAGTAATGGCAATAAGGCAGCACATGCCTTATGGAGGTTACAAGGACATTATCAAAGTTATCATGGCCACTTTCTGCTCAGCAGTGTTCCACTGCTGCAAAACAGTCATGAAAAGAGGATTGAGCCCTAGCTGGTTTGGCTCAGTGGATAGAGCATTAGCCTGTGGACTGAAGGGTCCCAGGCTCAATTCTGGTGAAGGGCACATGGCCGGGTTGTGGGCTCGATCTCCAGTAGGGGGCATGCAGGAGGCATCTGATCAATTATCTCTCATCATTGATGTTTTTCTCTCTCTCTCTCTCCCTCTCTCTTCCTCTCTGAAATCAATAAAAATATAATTGGAAAAAAAATAAGGTTGAATTTGATTGAATTTCCTACCTTAAATATCTGTAAGCATTATAGAAACCCTAAAGATGTAATGGAGATGGGATTAGGGAGTCTTATATTTACACTAGTAGCCCATTTGCACGAAGATTCGTGCAATAGACCTTCATTCACCTGGCTGCCTGCAACAGTTTTCTGCCGGCACCGGGAACCCAGGCCTTGGCTGTGGCCACTGCCTTCTGCCTTCTTTCAGGGTCGGGGCTTGGCCCCGGGTGGTGGCCTTGGGCTGGGCCGCACCCAGCATCCCTGCTAAGGATCGCAGGAGCCGACCCGAAGTGGTTTCCTGCAATCCGTGCAGGCTCCCCGCTGGTGCCCAAGGCCGGGAAAGCCTCCGCCCGAGGCTTTCCTGGCCTTGGGCTCCGCCGCACCCCAACGTCCCTGCAATGGTTTCCTGGTGGGCGTGGTTGGTGGGTGTGGCTTGGTTGGTGGGCATGGCTTGGGCGTAGCGAAGGTGCGGTCAATTTGCATATTTGTCTATTATAAGGTAAGATATCTTGGACTTCTGAATATCTTACTATCAGGGTTATGTGGGTACTTGATTATTCAGTGAATCATCTGGAACATTCTATTTTTATACATAATCAGATGGAATGATAATACACTTAATAGGTTGAAATAAATAAAATTTAAAATTTTGCCTGAAGTCAAATTACACAGCTATATTTTTAACAGATGAAGATCAGACATATACAGACGCAGGCAGAAACCAGACCTTGCCTTCAGCTGAGGCGAGATTTATGTTGAGAACAATGCAGGCTTAATCTTAGGACAATGATCCCATGGTTGGGAGACACCATTTGGGTGAAGTTTTAGAACACCAGATGGCATGAGTGTGTAAAGTTAAAACATCTGCAGATTTTTCTGTATGGAATGAAAAGCAAATACAATTTTTACAAAATGAAACTCATAAACTTTATGGATTGGTTTTGAAAGAAGACAAGCAAGATCTATGGAGAAACTGGAGAAGTTAAACATGATTACAGTGTACTTCAAACGGATCAGCAAGTGTGTTCTGGGGCCTTCCTTTCCTTTTTTCATCCAAAAAAAATTTTTTTTTCTATTTTGAAACTAATTACAGAGAATCTTGAAAACACAGATAAGAATAAATGAGACCATATAAATCCTACTTAATCCTGAAATCCAAGGTAATATCTGTTATCGTTTCAATGTATATTATTATATTATTTCAGCAATTTTATTTATAATAAAGGGACTTAAGCCAGGGATATCAAAAAAGGCCTCACTGTGGATTTAAACATTTGAACCAAGACCTGAATAATATCCTAGTAATAGCATTGGGGGTAGCACCAGCAAAGAGGATGTGAGGATGTAGGGACTTTGGCTGAGGGTTCAGAGTGAAGTGAAAATCTGGCGTTTGATTGCCTCTGAGGCTATCTTCAATTTAGCCGGTGGACTTGAAGTTTGAGGAAAGGAAATTCCAACACAGGAAGTAGAGCTTGAAGAGTTTCTCAAAGACTGACCTGGTAGGGAACCACAGAAGGAGCTGGTATTCCACAGTCCACACTTCGGGAAAATCTCCCCTACTCTCATGTGGAATGATGCTTTGCTCATGTCTCCAGAGACGTAGGATGGAGCATTCAGACATCCTGTACCGGTAAGTCAAGAGGCAAGAGGCAGCCGTGGTACAACTACCCAGATGACTCTGTCAGGCTTAGAGACTACTCTCAAATCTTATTAAGAGGATCAGCGGTGTGAGCCAGGACACTAGGGGTTACTACTCTGGAGAGAGTTAAGAGGAAGAAGGTGGTGAAACAGGCTAGTCAGGGAACTGACCCAGGCTGGTTCTGCTTGTGCCCATTGCAGGGAGCAGAGAAAGGAAATCAGATCATTGGTCTACGGGAAGCTAATTGCTCCTAGGTTATCTCCCTGGGGTTAGAGGCTGCTTTTTGGAGCTGAAAGCGTTCACCATGGAGGTTCCTCCCATGGTTTTAAAGAAAACATGTCTTAGGGAAATTACTTTGTAAATTGGGCTGCACCAATCCAATTCACTATACTACAGGGGGTTGTGTTGTTTTTCTCTTCCACTTACTCTAACACTGGAGTGAGTACTCACATGGGAAATAAGGCAAATTATGCAAAGTTTATAGACAGGTTATAATGAGTGAAGTCAAGATTGTAGCAGTAACAAGGCAATATGTTTTCAAGAGGGTCATAACCATTATTGAATGCGTATGTTTTATCTGTAGAGATCTTCAAAGGGTTGGAAAATGGGTGCTATTATTTCTATTCAGAGAAGACGAAGCTTTTGCTCAGGAGGAACCTTTACTTGTGGAGGCACTGGGTGGTAGAAGAAAGGATATGGGCTCTAGGATAAATTAGGTTTTAATGCTGAGTCTATTGGTTCTTTTTGCCTTGCACCCAGGCAGGGCCCGTGTCACACCACAAATATCTGTCAGGCCCCAAATAATGCTTTCCCTTGACGCATAGCAAATGTGGCTTCGGTGGTTTACTGTTCTCTCAAAGCCTTAATTGCTCATCTGAAAAATTGTATTAGTATGTTTAATTCATAGAGTTCAAGTGAGATACATCTTAAATATATATGAAGTATATAGGGAAGTTCTCAAGTACATAATAAGTGACAAAAAGCGTTCACTGAGGGAGTCATGGGCAGGCCAGGCATAGCTTGCCTTCTCTGATGTTCAAGTTGCAGGTGATCAACGCTGACATTTTCTTTAAATGGCAGAAAAGAGGCTTGATTATCCGTCACTAATGTTCCCAGGAAAAGTTAAGATGAGATGGCGCTTTCATTTCAGATACATTATTTAACACCTCTGTTTTCCATCAGGTATCTTTTGAAATAATCTCATCTCACTCTAGTACAGAAGAGAACTGGACCGGGGTTGGAGGCTTAGCTCCTTGGGACCTTAGACCAAAGGCCTTCACATTTCTGAGTCTCACCTTCCTCGTGCATAAAATGGCAGTGATACACGCCCAGTCTATTTCACAGCAGTACAGTCAGGAATCATGGAGATAAAGTGCTTGGGAGTGCCACGTGAACTCTGTAAGGCAGGATCTACCTGGATGTTGATGAAACAGCAAATGGAGGTGGAGAATTCACAGGTCTCTGCTGCTGGGGGCTCCACGAAGATACGGGGACCCTGAGCTGGGAGGTCAGCGATCAGGGTTCTCATTCTAACTGTATCTGCCTGCGTGGTCTTAGACTTGTCATTTTACCTCTTTCTTCTCCGTTTTATTAGCTGATAAAAAACTTGGGAGAGTGGATGGGAAGGCAATTTGAATAGGATTCCAGGATTTCTCCCCACTCCCCACTCTGAGTCTATGAGGGTTGTAGCTTCCCCTTTCTGCTGCCATTGCAAGATGAGGTGAACACTCCTAAGTCTACTTGGATTCAGCTGCTTGTAGAGAAAGACCTGCCAGAGGCATCGAGTATAGTGTGATAAACCGGCTGTGTTTCTATAAAATTACATCTTTTACGTTTTCTCTCCGAGGAAATAAATGCACAGCTTGGCCTCTTTTTTGAAAGAACTTTTTGTTTCGCATTCTTGCTGGTCAGATACCAGGTGCCAAGAAGCAAGTGATCCCACAAGAATCTCACTTTGGCATTACTGAGGACAAAGGGGTCATTTGAAAATTTCACAATCATGGGCAGGCTCAGTGCCTAATTTGAAGCACAGAACCTGATTAATTGGGTTGTCGCTTTCAGCAGTTCTGAGTTTTGGCATTTCCATTTGCCAGAAGAAACAAGAAAGCAACATTCTTATACTTCATTTTCACAGCCTTGGTCCAACAGCATGTGACAAAGGCCGGCTATTTCTCAACCATGAGATTTATCTCCCTTTGACACCAAACCTCACTGGTTCTTTTCAGTTGTTGAATCGAGGCAACATGTAAAACTAAAATTTGAATGCAAGAAACCACTCCCATACACACACCCTCTACACAAAACACACACATGCCTCTCATAGTTAAATGCTCAAACACGCAAATATACACTCACATATCACATATATACATCCTTATGGAAAAAGAAGGTATTCGAGAATATTCGTTACTATGACTGGTTAGTCTTTTTGGAGTTTTTTAGGTGACAGATTTTTGTTTTATTATGTGTTTGTATTTGTCTTATTTCATAATTAGCCATTCGTACTCATATTGATGATGGTGGTAATGTTAGATGCAGCGGGAACGGCAGGAGGTGTTAAGACTAGTGGGGTCAGACTGGACCTGGGTTCAGCAACCTCGGTACTTGAGTTCTGGCTAGGATAGAATACAGAGCCAAGATCCAAACTATAAGAGAACATTTCTTTGGAAAATCATAGAGGTAGAAGAAGTAATCTGTAGAAGAAATGGGCTTAGGAAACAAGTTATAGAGGGAAAAGAAGGGCCTTTGGAGCTTAGAAGTGAGGAAGGTCAAGGTGATCCACCTTGGGGGACGAGGATGGAGAGGGGAGGGTAAAGGTGTGGGTGTGCTCCTGGGAGGGAGAGCGTGAGGGGTCCTCTGTCTTAAGGGTTTTAAGGGTGGAGGTTTTAGGGGAGGTCCCAGAATACAAGTGACCGGCCCCGCTCCCTATTGCCCCTCTGCTGCCCCATCACCGTCTCCTCCCTCTGCCCGCTGGCACCTGCCTTGGCTGGCCTGGCACCGCTGGCTCACTGGTCCCACCCCCCACTGACCAGGTTGTTCTGCCGTTCAGTTGATTTGCATTTTAGGCTTTTATTATATAGGATTCATCACCTTTCCAGATATGTCCTTTCAGGGTGGGGGTTTCCAGTGATTGATTGGTCAGCATCAGGGCAGGGGGTCATTATCCAATGCAGCTGCTCCTGAGTCAGCCTTGGCCTTGGCATTCCTTGTCTGGTTTTGCTGCTTTTTCTGTGCCTGAAACCTTTTTAAAGCCAAGAGACTTTGAAGCCCTAGTCAAATACTAACTATAAGCACCTACTGTGACTCTTGAATTGCACCCCTTCCTAGTTGTGAAGCAGAAGGTAGGCAGAATCCATTCCTAATATTGAAGCAGGATTGAGCAGTGTGTTGAACAATATAAAATTGCTGATCATTGACCATTTTTAACAACAGAAATGACAATTTAATATGGATTTACATTTCCAAAGTATCTTACATTTGGGATAAACCAGGATATTTCAAACAGGAACGAGGCAGGAAACATCATAACCATGGGAAGCACTGGACCAAGCATGTCAAACTCACAGCCCGTGAGCCCCATGCCTCATTTATTTGGCCCGTGTTAGCCTTTTAGTTTGACATGTTTGCATTAGACATAAGGTTTGGAGATGTCAGGACATGTGAAGATCTGGAGAGGGCTGGCCTTGACCATAGGCATTAACATGAAATAAACATAAACCAAACTGCTGGCTAAAAAAATAATACATGTCTGTTTTCACCCATTACTTTAGAAACAGATTTACCAGCAACTAAAGTAAAGAGAATTAACTGACCACTGGTGTCTTCAGAAAGCTCCATAGAAATATAGAATCTTGAGATGAGTCTCTTAGGAAAAAGTAGAATGGAAATAAACACAATCAGTTAAATTACCACAGACCATTTATTTTTAAAGTATCTGGTCCTGTGATATTTTACTACAATATAAAGAACTGGTATGATAATATTCTGGAAGAATGTAACACCGCTCACACTTCAGTCTCAGAATAGATTCCACCCAATATAACAATGAATTAACAGATATTTGTCAAATGCTGAATGTTTAAAAAATAAAGTACAAACCCAAGTTCTTATGCTCAAAAAATTTGATGTTTAAGGCTCCCTGAGTTTGATGGAATATCCTAGCTATTGTTGATATTAAAAGGGGTTGGGGGCGTGGAGCCCAAATCAATCCTGGTGGGGAATTTGCTGCTTCAGCCTTTTGTTAAACCACGGTTCCTTTTCTGTCAAATGGTGTCAGCCCTTCTACATGCAAGGCCCAGTTTGCTTCACTGGCCAGAAAGACCTGCCCATCTCCTCCAAGCCCTCCCCTGGAGAGTTTGATCCCCATCTCACAGGCCTTCCTGGGAGGGGGAGGTGCAGCACAGACCAAATTAAGGCCCTGCTGGGAGTGACAAGTAAATGAGTGCAGGGCTACTCGGCTCTGTCTGCCCTTTCAGAAAGCAATCAAGTCAAATTATCTATGAGAAGAAGCGAGGCTTGAGGCTGAGGGGCGTGCAAATGAGAACCAGATTCATGTGCAGGCTGACTTGAGAAAGCCCAGGAGCTGTATTAAAAAAAAGAAGAGGAAGAAAAGAAAAGAAAGAAAGAAATAGAAAGCTCCACCCCCAGACTCTGCTCACTTTACATACTTTGATTCCTCTTGTTCATTTCTCCCCTCTCTGTTTGTTTCCTTCTGGAATCTTCTCCAACTAGACTGAGGACTCCAAAGTCAGACATAGGAGAACTTCTGCATGTGGGTTTGGGGAAGGAAGAAGGAGAGGGGAGTGGGTGCTCTGGCAGGAATGTGCCTGGGCTCCGAGTGACCTCCCAGCAGGAATGATGGGAAAGGACCAGAACTGGTTTAGATCTGGGCTGCACACTGCGGCTTTTTGTCCAGACTGCGGGTCATCTGTAGACTCTGTAAGATGCATTTGAACTCCTCAGGCCACTACTTCTCCATCCGGCAAATGTACTCCCTGGGGGACACTTGGCAATATCTGGAGATATTTTTTGTTGTCATTGCATTGAGGAGTTTTGCTACTGATCTTTATAGAATAGAGGCAAGGATGGGCTAAACATCCTGCAAATGCACGGGACAACCTCCCACAACATCAAATTGTCAGCCTAAAATTTCAATAGCGCTCAGACTGAGAAAACTGCTTGACTAGGGACCAAACAACAAACCTCTCTTCACTTGTGTGCTAAGCATCTCCTGCACCCTCACTTGAAATGGGAGGCTGAAGTCACTACAAGTGACCTCTCCCGTGACGATTTCTTCCCCTTGGAAACAGGGCAAAAGTGATGGGAACACTCCCCACCTATGGGCTCTCACTGGGCTATAGTCCTTATTCTTCTGTCCACGCCTGAGAACCAGAGTCTCTATCTGAGCAGAATCAACGCCAAGATGCACCTCTCTAGCAGGATCCTGGGCACCCCTCACATCACCTGCTTATTACACCCCTCACTGAAATGTGCATCCAGGTGAGGTCAGGGGGACTGGTCAGAGGGACTGGGAAAATGATGCCCCCAAGTGGTAGTCTCTATGGAGTGTGTGGATAGGAAGGGAGAAATCTAACCACTTCACCTAAGGCTGCATGCCACTAGGCCAACAGGTCTGTGAATTTCCGGCATTGCTAGAGGTCCTGGTGATAGTGAGCACACGTATGCTTGGGGCATATCGATGGCTCCTCTGTGGGAAGGAGGGAGCTAGTGTGAGGAAGGTGTCACCCTACTGCCCCGTGGTCCCTGGTTCACTTTACACTGAGTGGCCAGATTATTATGATCTCTGAACGCATAATAATCTGGCCACTCAGTGTGTGTGTGTGTGTGTGTGTGTGTGTGTGTGTGTGTGTGTGTATATATATATATATATATATATATATATATATATATATATATATAACTAGCTTTCCCGTTGCAGGAAAAATCCTGCAATAGGATTTCCTGCTGCACTCTACCCCGCCTCCGTTCCTCCCTTGTCGCCCGCCCCGCCTTCTCCTCCAGCCCGCCTGCATTTCCCTTCACCCCCAGCCCTGCCTCCGCTCCGCCCTTGCCGCTCGCCCCGCCTTCTCCTCCAGCCCGCTCGCGTTTCCCTTCGCCCCCCGGCCCTGACTTCGCTCATCCCTTCTCTTCCCGCCCCCCTGGCTTGCTTGCTTCTTCGAAGCTTTACTCCCTTTTGCAGCTCTTGGCTTCTTTCGACACTGTCTTGATATGCAAATTAGCCTCCATCTTTGTTGGGGGTAATTTGCATACTCATCCTGATTGGTTGGTGGGCGTGGCTTTACTGGTGGGCGTGGTTTATGTGTAGCGAAGGTGCGGTCAATTTGCATATTTGTCTATTATTAGATTAGATATTAGAGGCCCGGTGCATGAGTTCATGCATGGGTGGGGTCCGGCCAGCCTGGCCAGGGGGAGGGGACATGGGCGGTTGGCTTGAGAGGACAATTTGCATATTAGCCTTTTATTATATAGGATATACACTGAGTGGCCAGAGTATCTTGCGTTCAGAGGTCATAATAATCTGGCCACTCAGTGTATATCCTGACACAAGTCCCTTCATATGCCTCACCTTTCATGGTGGTCAGCCCTCTAAATTGCTTTCTCTGCCTCCAATGCAACTCACAGTCAATCTCAGCTCCAGACTCAGTGTAGTCTTGTCAGGGGCTGTTCGCCATTTCTCTTCCTAACAGCAAATACAGCTCAACCGAACTGGTGCTCTCTAAGATCCAGAATGACAGGAAACTACTCATCCCTGGAGCCCACTTGGGGTTTGTTATGATTAAGAAGTGAACTCAGAGGAAGAAGTGATGGTGGGAGCCTACATCCTTAGGGAGAGGACTCCACAGGTGATCAAATGGGCAATTGGCAACACCTGGCCAGGTGGGTCTGGGGATGGGCGTTCCAATTCTTAGGGTTCTCCTTGCCTCACACCAAGCTGGAAGGCAGTGTCTCAGGCTAGACCCTACCAGGGGATGATGGGAGAAAGAAAACAGCTTCAACTTACAAGAAGATAAGATTTAGGTGCAAATTCTTATCTTCTCCCTTCTGCTGCTCTTTTTTCCTTAGCTAGTTCTCGTTCGTTTCCTCTGTCTGTCTGTCTGTCTGTCTGTCTGTCTCTCTCTCTCTCTCTCTTTCTGCAAAAGCCCTAGTTCGAGATTTTACTTTGCCTTGGCAAACATATCACTTCCCATTTCCATGCAAAGAGGCTCAGAGGGTGGCTTGAACACTGAGAGGCTTGAACAGAATGGTTTTGGGAAGCATTGAATGCAACTACATCAGAAACATGTGGGCTATTTTTCTCTTAAAATCCTCCCCATTTTAAATGAAAGGAAGAAGCATTTGATCAAAGAGATGCTACATGTTGTTGGGCCTCACAAGACCATGGATACATCGTTCACCTCTGTAGACAAAGAGGCTACACTCCATGATCTTCTATGCCCCTTCTAACTTTGACAATGGCTTTTCGAGCCAGAACCTATCCTGTTCTCTCCTCTCACTTGTCCTTTATGGCCCGAGTGGGCTTCCTGACAGGTCAACGAGGAGGAGACCTGAGGGTAGATATATACAGTGGGTAACTTCCATTGGTCTTCACGCACCATACAATCAAAAAGAAACACGAAAACGAACGAAACTCTCAAGCACACAAGCAGCCATCTGGAATTGAAACACTTGTTTTCAAATGGCTAGGGCAGTGGTAGGCAAACTGTGGCTCATGAGCCACATGAGGCTCTTTGGCCCCTTGAGTGTGGCTCTTCCACAAAATACCACGGCCTGGGCGAGTCTATTTTGAAGAAGTGGCGTTAGAAGAAGTTTAAGTTTAAAAAATTTGGCTCTCAAAAGAAATTTCAATCGTTGTACTGTTGATATTTGGCTCTGTTGACTAATGAGTTTGCCGACCACTGGGCTAGGGGGTCAAACAGCCTCAGCAGGTTCCGAGGGAGCATCAGGAAATTGCATTGTTTTAAAGGGCTGAGCTACGCTTAGTTGAAGAGCATGGGTCCTTGGGAAATTTACACCATACACCACCCTGCAGCCTTTTGTCCACAGCCTCCGCTGGCTGGCAAGGAGCAGTGGCATGAATGATTGCAAACAGACGCAGGAAGAACAACAATGTGGTCTGAATCCGGGGGCAGCCAATAGGTGAAACTACACTTTTATGGTCTCAGGAGATGAGAAGACCATGGAGTTCCACTTTGCTACAACCACCATAGTCTGTTCTTAGGGACTCTGGAAACAAACATTACCTCAGACAAGTAGCTGAAATAAGCTCAACTTTGGTTAATCAGCTACAATATCAGGCTTTTCTTCATTCAAAAAATATTGTTTGAGTGCCTATACGTATGTGCCAGTCAGCATGTTAAAGTGTTGGGGATGCAACAGGGAATAAAGGAGATGTGGTCCCTGCCCTCAAGGAACTTATAAAGGCCTGGGGTGGGGGGCAGGGGCAGCAAGAGGGGGTCAATGGGGGAAAAGGGAAAACATAAGTAATACTTTCAACAATAAAGATTTTTTTTTTAAAAAAAGAAGAGATTAATAAACAAACCTTTGCCCTGGCTGAGTCTTTCTCTCTCTCTCCCTTCCTCCCTCTCAAAAAATGAATAACAGCTTGGCTGGCATGGCTCATTGGTTGAGTGTTGACCTATGAACCAGGAGGTCATGGTTCGATTCCTGTCATGGCACATGCCCAGGTTGCTGACTGGATCCCCAGTAGGGGGCATGCAGGAGGCAGCTGATCAATGATTCTCTCATCATTGATTTTTCTCTCTCTCTCTCCCTCTCCCTTCCTCTCCGAAATCCACAAAAATATATTTTAAACAATAAAAATCAATAGACATATCGCTGACTCAGGATAAAAATAAATTAATTTTTAAGGGCATCATATGACAGCTCAGTGCTAGGTGCATGATAAAACTGTCTGATTTAATTCTTCTGCCCAACAACTGTGTTTTTTTGTTTGTTTTGTTTTTTTTTTTTTGATAATTCAATAAACAGACGCTCAGAGAGATGAAATAATTGGTCCTATTCCACTCACATCATCAATAGATTTCAAAATCCTGCAACTCCTTGCAACCTGTCATGCTCTCACTCACAAGAATGTAACTCTTCTGGGACTTAAGTTTCCTCATCTCTGTAGTCGAGACTGGAGATAACTATTTAGAAGGTGTCTTCCAAACTTAATATTTTATTTGGCCACTAGCAAATTTGAATGTATTCACATGTTTTTTTTTATTCTTCAGCTCTTTCTTTCCTGGATTGCTTTCTTATGTCTCTGAATGCTCTCTCCTGCACTCTGTGCTTTGCTGGCTCGTTTTCTTTAGCTTCTTTGAAATGTTGGGGTTGTCCGAGATTTCATTCTGGACCACTCTCCTCCCACCTCCTGCTGTTCCTTGCTGAGATAATCAGGTCTGATATTTCCATCCCTCTACCACCTGCTGATGGCCCCAGGGTCCAGGTCCAGACATCACCTCTATGTTGAGCTCCAGACAGATCTTTTTAACTTCCCCAGAAACATGCCCATGCGTTGTTGCACAAGCACCTCGCTCTTTGTGATGGATGTGAGGGATTGGCATTCAGCATCCATTCCAACCCTCTCCTTGTATGCTTTTTATTACCTCAGAGGCTGGGGCCGTGTGCTGTATTTTCCAGGGTGTAAATCATTGCCCATATATTAGAAGAAATGGCGCAATATTTGGAAAGTGGGAGGAAGGTGGCCGCACTTGCTGTTGTTTCGGATGTCACTGAAGGTAGGCAATATTGTGAAGGCTTTTTATTTTTATTTTTTGGCAATAGCATTGCAGTTGCTAACTTCATAGGTATGAAAAGGCATTTTGTGGGTGGTCACATCCTGAAACTTTTATCAGAGCTCCAACTATGATTTTTTTTTAAATTTTTAGAAATGGCATTAAAATGTAGTATCTACAATAATAAAAGCATAATATGCTAATTAGACCAGATGTCCTTCCGGATGACCTTCCGGATGAAGCTGGGCTGCGAGGTAAGCCCATCTCCTGGGTGCCTGCCGGCAGCCAGAGGGAAGCCTGGGTCCCAGGTGCCAGCAGCCTGGAGAAGGAAGGCCTACTCTTGCACGAATTTCGTGATTCAGGCCTCTAGTACTTACAGAAAAGTGCAAACACCATGCATTTACAGTTCAGTAAATTTCATAAACTGAGCACATGGACACATGCAATGGCATTCATGTCAAGAACCAGAGCACGAAGGACAGTATCCCAGAAGCCCCCACCCCAGTCACATGTCACTCACAGAAGATGACCAGGCTCCTTCCTCCTGGCAAGTTAAAGGAGCTCTGCCTGGTTTTGAACTATACACATGGTATTATGCAGTGTATATTCTTTTGTGTCGGACTTCTTTCCACCCCACTTTATCTTTGTAATACTCACTTATATAGCTCTGTGTAGTTGATTATTTATGCTAATTGGTTTATGTGCCCTATTGTAGGAAGGTACCGCAATTTATTTCTAAATCCCACTGTTGATGAGCAAGTGGTGGTTTCTTGTTTGAAACCACTACACACAGTGTTGCTATGCACATGCTAGTACATGTTTTTGGTACACAACCATAGGCATTTTTGTTGGGCATGAACAGGAGTGGAATTCCTGGGATGTATATGTTTAGCCTAAGGAGATACTATTAAGCAGATCTTCAAGTGTAATTGGTTCTATCAGTTTATACTCCACTGGCAGTGTCCATGAATTTCATCAGTTGTTCTTGTTCTGTCAACACTTGTTGTATTTCATCTTTTGTCTATTTTAGCTGTTCTGGTGGGTATGGAGTGAAATCTCATTATAGTTTTTATCTCCACTTCCCAGGTGACTAAATTGAGCACCTTTTCGTGTGTTTATTGGACATTTGAATAATCTCACTTAATAAATGCCTATTCATATCTGTCCTTCACTGACTTGTAAGAATTCTTTATACATTTTTAATATTAGTCCTTTATTGTATAGACACATTATTATATTATGTGCTTTGACATTTTCATCTCATAGTGGTGGTTTTTTTGTTTTGTTTTGTTTTCTTTTTTTTTTTAATTTCTTTATTGATTAAGGTGTCACATATTTGTCCTCATCCCCTCATTCCCATCCCACCCCCTCCCCACGCATGCCCCAATCCCCTGTTGAACTTAACCGTTGGATAGGCTCATATGCATGCACACAAGTCCTTTGGTTGAACTCTCCCCCTCCCCTCACCCTCCCCTATCCTCCCTCTGAGGCCCAATAGTCCTATCGATGCCTCCTTGTTTCTGGTTCTGTTCTTGTTCCTCAGTCTATGTTGTTCATCATTTCCCCTAGATGAGCGAGATCATATGTCACTAGATATATACTTATAAGAACTGAATGTGAGATGAGCAATAATAGTTATGCTGACAGGCAAATGAATCAGTCTGTAGTGAGTTTCTTTCTGGACCAACAGTTCTTTTGAGACCCAATTTCAATGTCCACCCGTTCCTTATGTGTACATGTCAGCACTGACCCCTCAGCTCTGGATGGTGGACAAATGGTGGTAACGGAGGTCTGACTCCCTCTGGTTTGGTCTCGGCCGGACCCAGGGGCACGGCTTCACCCGGACTAAGGGGCACGTGGCCTCACCCAGACCCAAGGGGCGCGTGGCCTCACCCGGGCCCGGGACCCAGCCTCACCCGGATGGATCCAGGGGCACACGGCCTCACCCGGACCCAGGATCCGGCTTCACCCATACCCAGGGGCGCAAGGCCTCACCCGGACCCAGGGGCACATGGCCTCACCCGGGCCCAGGGACCCAGCCTCATCCGGGTCCAGTGGCGCGTGGTCTCACCCGGACCTGGGGGTGCGTGGCCTCACCCGGGCCCAGGGACCCAGCCACACCCGGGTCCAGGGGCACGTGGCCTGTCCCAGACCCAGGGGCGCGTGGCCTCACCCGGATCCAGGGACGCGTGGCCTCACCCGGACCCAGGGGCGTGTGGCCTCTCCCAGACCCAGGGGCACGTGGCCTCACCCGGACCCGGGACCCAGCCTCACCCGGACCCAGGGGTGCGTGGCCTCGCCCAGACCCAGGGGCGTGTGGCCTCTCCCAGACCCAGGGGCACGTGGCCTCACCCAGGCCTAGGTGCGTGAGGCCTCACCCAGATCCAGGGACACATGGCCTCACCCGGACCCAGGGGCGCGTGGCCTCTCCCAGACCCAGGGGCACGTGGCCTCACCCGGACCTAGGTGCGCGAGGCCTCACCCGGATCCAGGGACACATGGCCTCACCCGGACCCAAGTGCGCGTGGCCTCTCCCAGACCCAGAGGCACGTGGCCTCACCCGGACCTAGGCGCGCGAGGCCTCACCCGGATCCAGGGACACATGGCCTCTCCCGGACCCGGGGGTGCGTGGCCTCTCCCAGACCCAGGGGCACGTGGCCTCACCCGGGCCTAGGCGCGCGAGGCCTCACCCGGATCCAGGGACACATGGCCTCACCCGGACCCAGGGGCGCGTGGCCTCTCCCAGACCCCGGGGCACGTGGCCTCTCCCGGGCCTAGGCGCGCGAGGCCTCACCCGGATCCAGGGACACATGGCCTCACCCGGACCCAGGGGCGCATGGCCTCTCCCAGACCCAGGGGCACGTGGCCTCACCCGGGCCTAGGCGCGCGAGGCCTCACCCAGATTCAGGGACACATGGTCTCACCCTGACCCAGGGGCGCGTGGCCTCTCCCAGACCCAGGGGCACGTGGCCTCACCCGGACCTAGGCGCGCGAGTCATAGTGGTGGTTTTTGATAAATCAAAGTTAAATTAGTTTTAGGACAAGTTATCAATGTATTTTTATTTATAGTTAGTATTTTGGGGACCTATTTAATGGTATAATGTTCTTCTATTTTTGCTTCTAAAATTTTATTTTTACGCCTCATATTTAAACCTGCTACCTATCTGAGTTGATTTTTGTGTATAATGGGAGATCTTAATACACATTTGTTCATTAAACTATCTAATTGACCCATCACCATTCATTAGAAAAATCATTATTTCTCCCCTATTGAAGTGTCATATTTGTGATATATCAGATGCTAATTATGTGTAAGTCTATTTCTATATTTTCTATTCTGTTCAACTAGTCTATCTGAGTACTAATACTGCACTATGCTAATTATGGTGGCTACATAATAAGCCTTAATATCTTATAATTCTCCCAGCTTTATTTTTTTTTATTATTCTTGGCCCTTTGCATTTGTGAGTCTTTGTAGATGTCAATTTGTGGATTTGCACACACACATACACACACCTGCTTCGATTTCAATTGGGCCAACTCAATGAGAAGGTTGTGCTATTATAGTAATAGTAATTATTGTTAATATGGGTACAATAATGAAATTTAAATGTCAACAAAAGTTTTGAAATCAAGTGTACCCTATAAATAATTAAAAAGAAGCATTTAAAATAGGGGTTATAGTAACCAAAATTGAAAAGGTGTGGAGGGAAAGGTGAATGTATTCAATTTATTTATTTTAATATTTTTACAAATTGAAACCAACAATAAGTTGAAAATGCCTGAAATCTTAAAACCAATCTTTGATAGAATTTTTTCAAACAACACGCTAAATAACTTGCAAAATGTCAAAGGAAAGCAAAATGCCAAGGAAACACTGTTTAAACCCTAAAAGACCTGAAATTAGAAAGTCAGACCATCTCCTTTTATTAATGAAAGACCGAAGCCTCGGAAAGCTAAATGCAAATTTGAAAAGATGGACATTAGCAGAGCCAGGACTGGGACCCTGAAGAATACTCTTTCCACTCACCCGTGCTGGGTCAGCTGATGTCACCTCTATAACCAGCAGGAATGGTCATGGGAAGGGATCTAGGCAGCTGCTGTTTTCTTAAATGCCACAGGGACTTTCTTTTCATCTGTTAACCTGACACGGGCATTACATCAGCTCACCAGCTTTCTCTCTAAGAGTAAAACCACAACTTCATTCAGGGGAGAGGCTCTCCTCCTCACTGAACCCCAAGGCCGGCGGAGCCCCCTGATGGAACTACACACTGCACCAGTGAGGACAGTCTGGACTTCTGACATGCCCTCATTCCACCTGGCTTTTAGGAGCACCTGGCAAATAGTCACGTTCCCTCACCGCCCCAGCTGCCAGCACCTGAGGCTTCTGGCATGAAGAAGTGTATGACCAGGTCTACAGCAGTAAATTCTCAGGCAATGCCAATTCCAGTTCTTTTGGGCTTTGTACTGAGTGTTTCTTGGTTAATGGCTTCTGTGAGAAGTCAAGGGTGACCAAGTGACAGGAAGAAGCAAAAGATTCCAGGCTGCACTTGCAACTTTCCTCCAAATTAGACATTGCATGGAGATAATAAAAATGCAAGGATGCATGGCCTGAAAATACAAATGCATTGGCCAAACACACAAGTGGAGTAGTTGACAGTGCGAAGGCTGTGAATGTTTAGACTTCTGGTGGCCCTACAACTATATCCCAGATCTGCCATTCTTCTACATTACCATCAATTTGGAAGGACAGATCTTTCTAGGCCAAATATGGGCCCATACATTACACAGAAGAGATAAATAAAGAGTAAGGGACTCTATAGAGTTGCCATTTATGAAGCACTTAAAGCGTGCCAGGCACTCATCTATATCCTTTATGTGGAGCATCTCATGAATCCTTCAAAATAGGCCAATATATTGTCAGTACTGTTATCTCTATTCTGCAGGTGAGGAATCTGAAGTTAGGCAGTAAGTGGTAGAGTGAAGTAGGAGCCCAGTAAAATTGTCCCATAGCCTGTGCTCCTAACCAGACAGCATAGCACAAATGCACATGATAAAGCTTAGGTGCCACTGGTGGGATTGAATTTTCTACAACCAATTCAACTTTTCTTCTCTGCTTTCTCTCTCCTTCTCTCTTCTTGCTGTTCTATATCTGACATACTTCCCTTTCATTTTTCCAAGCTTGTGCTTTATTTTTACTGTGGCCTCAGTAAGCAGTCTAATCTTGGGCCTATAGGCTACTGACCCTTCACTGAGTACAATTATGGCTCTCCTTTTTGTTTGATGTTTCTCTATCCCATATTTCATATATTTCCTCATATATTACCCTCCTCCCTTCCTCACTCACTTTTTTTTCTTCCTTCCTTCCTTCCTTCCTTCCTTCCTTCCTTCCTTCCTTCCTTCCTTCCTTCCTTCTTTCCTTCCTCTTATCTCCCTACCCTTCTTCATTCTTTCCTTCATCAAAATATCTACTTAAACTATATCCAAGACTATGAACTAGATCATTGCTTCTCTCCTGAAGTAAATTTTGCCTTTCTCTACCCTGGAAAGAACATTTGGAAATATATGAAGACATTTTTATTTCATTTAATTTTTTTTTATTTTCTTATTGAGATATAGTTGACATATGATATTAGTTTAAGGTAATTATTTGATATTTATATGTATTGCAAAATAATCACTACAATAAGTCTAGTTACCATATTTTTTTCTTGTGATGAGAACTTTTGAGATTTACACTCTTAGCAACTGTCAAAAATGCAATACAGTATTTTTAGCTATAATCGCCAGGCTGTACATCACATCCCCAAGACTTGTTTTATAACTGGAAGTTTGTACTTTTTGACGTCCTTCACCCATTTTGTCTATCCCCCATATCCCACCTCTGGCAGCCGCCAATCTGTTCCCTGTATCTGTAAGCTTGGGTTTTATTTGTTCATTTTGTTTTTTAGATCCCACAAATAACTGAGATCATACCATCCTTTTCTTTCTCTGTCTGACTTATTTCACTTAACATAATGCCCTTATGGTCCATTCATGTTGCCAAGATTTTATTTTTTTATGGCAGAATAATACATATATATATATATATATATATATATATATATATATATATATATGTAAATTATACATTGTATAATGTATATGTATCAATTATATATATTATATAATATTTATTAAGTCATGTGTCAAGACTCAGGCCTAGACAAGGTTGGCTTGGGTTAGGACTCTTAGCTCAGAGGAAACTAAATAGATGGACAATAAACCAAGATAGAAGTGCAGGCTGGGCCAAAGAGGTAGGGATTTATATAATTTATATAATTTGTATAATAAATAAATAAATTTATATAATTTGTATAATAAATATAGCCTGTGGGCCTCCAGAAATAAAACTACCCCTAGCACCACCTGCTGATTGTTGGAGAGCATTCTTGGCGCTGTTGATAACTGGCTCAGACACAGGGTAGAGTTAAACCTCTAAGCAGAGGGCTTTGGGACAAACAACTAAGGGGGTCTAAAGCCGAACTAACATGAGCCACCCAGTCATGTAGAATCTGAGAATACATCTGTATTACAATTGCACTTCTCAAAAAGTGCCCCATCCCTTTATGGCTTATGCTTATTATTGAGATTTTGTAATTTCGTGACTGGGTACCTCTGTGTCTTTTATCTACATCATAAAACTGCCAAACTCCTAAACAGTGTCCTGTCAGCTCAAGGTTCATCTTGAATGAATCTATCTCGAGAACCCTGGAAGGATGCAACCACTTTTTGGGGAGGGGAACAGGTGCTACAAGTATATTTTATTATAATTTTACTATTTTATTATCACGTATGATTTCTTAAATTCCAATTATTTCTTCACATGGCATGCTATATTTTTCTTGATTTCCTCTGGTGCCTTGGGTATAGCAAGAAATCAATAAATCATAGTTGTTTAAAAATAATATGACCTTTTAATCTACGTTTTTATTTTACATCTTTGTCACGGAGCTCATTTCTTAATCATGAATCTGTTGCCTTTTCTGAAATGTAACCTTTTAAATTTCAAATTGTTAGCTAAAGGCACGCACATGCAGAGACATACATTTTTTTTTTGTTTCTTGAACAATGAAACACATTCCACCTCTATGGGGTTGACATGTTCTTGTTTTAATAACCTGCCTCATAACCTTCATCCTAATCCTATTCGATTGGGTGCATTTGGGGAATGGGAAAACATTAAAACTGCAATTCGCAAATTATATTTGGCAGAATATAAGGTTTCCCTGCCTCAATACCAAACTATATACACACAAAAAATCTGATCCCATTTCTGAACGAATGTAAGGGTTTAAAAAATAGTACAGATGTGGTCCCAGCTTGAGCCTGAGCAATACCCCCAATGGGACCCAGGCGTGCGGTGGGACTGGTAATCCAGCGGGGCCAGCAGCACTCTGGCATCGGGTGGAATGAGTTAAATTGCATGTGGAAAGGAGCCTACATGAAGAAGGGTAGGTGTGAAACATCCACGACGGGGCGTCTGAGTTTCCCAGACCAGCATTAGTGGCTCCTCTTCGAGCTCTGTGGAGGCAAGGTGCTTTGAGAAGACAGCTGGGCTCTTTGCACAGTGCCATGCCACCCTGGCAGGCTCTAGAACGCAGCCAGCTCTGCATTGAGGCTCTGGTGACAAAGCATAGGAGAGGAGCCTTCTACCCACAATTGTGCAAAATCCAGAATAGCTTTGATGAATTGAGAGCTCTGCTCTGGCGTGGAGAGGGAGTGTGGAAGTTCTGACACGGATATGGGTACTCCATGGTTGGCATGACTGGAGGGGCAAGAGTGTGGCACTCTGCACTGACTTATCGGGAAGACACTGAAGAGGACACTGGGGCAGGCAAGAAAGAAGCTTGCTGGGGCCATGTGGCTACTGTAACCCAAGAGGCTGTTGGCAAACACAGGTGATAACCCTCCAAGTCACTCCAAGGACCAACTGGGTTTGATTTTGAAGGTTTTCAGAGATTTTTGTGGGAGAAGGTAAGAGTGGGCATTTGTGAAGTCATTACTATTGATTCTCCACTAATTGTAATTATGGAAATTGTAATTGTAATTGTGGAAATATACATTAAATGATTTGGTGTAGATGCACTTACATTTTAATCCAGGAATAGATAAATAAATGGTAAATTCCTTTTTTTTCTTTTCTTTTTTCAAAAATATATTTTATTGATTTTTTACAGAGAGGAAGGGAGAGAGATAGAGAGCTAGAAACATCGATGAGTGAGAAACATCGATCAGCTGCCTCCTGCACACCCCCCACTGGGGATGTGCCCGCAACCAAGGTACATGACCCTGACCGGAATCGAACCTGGGACCCTTCAGTCCGCAGGCCGGCGCTCTATCCACTGAGCAAAACTGGCTAGGGCTAAATTCCTTTTTTTCTATCATCTCCTTCATCTACATCTTATTTTTTTGCTTATATTTTTTGAAAAATATTATTTTTCATTTACAAGATGTTTTTAAATTGGTATTTGCAGATATTTATACATTTATTAAATAAATATCTTTTCAGAGTCTGTAGATATAATGGGTAGTTTGTAGAAGTCCAGATGAGGTAGATGTGGGCTTGAATCCTGTTCCTGCTATTTACTAGTTGTAATACAAATGCAAACAGTTCAGGTTCTTAAACTGCCTGTGCCTCAGTTTCCTCAGGAGTGAAATGGGAATGACACACACACATGCACATACACATCCTTATCTTATCACCTTGTTGCAAAAATACACATAAAATACTTATCCCAGGGTCTGACATGTAGTTAGTGCTCATTAATGTTACCTTTAATAACCAGCCTCAACATTACTAACTATTCCATGCCTGACATCCTGCTATGTCCTGTGAGAAAAACAGAGATAGGCCATAGTCTTATGTCAAGGAGTCCTACTTCTTTTGTTTTTATTTTTCTTTTCTTTTTTTTTCCTGGCTGTGTAATTTTTTATTTCTAGAAGAAGCAACAAGTTTACATTGAAAGACAGGCTCTCTGTCTATGATCCCTGCCTTCAGTCCACGCTCCTCGGCTTTTGTGAATGAAGAGCAGTGTGTCCTCTTTGGTGGTCTCTGTTGCTGAGTGAAGTAGGGAGTATTGGGCACTGTCTTTCTGCTTCATGTGGTTTTCTTTCCTCTCGTGAATGAATGTCTGTTTTTTATTCCGCTGGTGAAAATGCTGATACAGACAGAGGAAAGCAAAGCCTAGGAAAAGGGACAGGTCTGTGCTTTCAGCTGCTCAAATCACCAGCCCTTTGCTGTGGTGGAGGTTGTCCCTCCTATCACATTCTCCAGAGATACCACCTGGGACATGTTTAGAACTGCACATATTCGGTTTTAGAGAAATGATAAGCTTGAATTAATTTTTAATTATAACCATGAAGAAGACAGTCAAAGAATCAAAAGGGAACAGTGCAGAAATAGAGGGCTCTACATCCAGTAGGATGGCTACAATCATAACAGATAATAGCGTGTGGTGGTGAGGACATCGAGCAATTAGGATCCCCAGGCACTGCTGGTGGGAATGTCAAGTGGTGCAGCCCTTTGTAAAGGTCAGGAAGCTCTCCCAAACATTAAACATAGAATGACCATATGATTCAGCAACCCCACTCCTGGGTATATACACCAGAGAAGTGAAAACATATGTCTGCACAAAAACTTATATATAAATGTTTACAGCAGCACTATTCATCTATATATATAAAAGACTAAGCAAATGAATGACCATTTAACCGGTCGCTATGACACACACTGACTACCAGGGGGAAGATGCTCAATGCAGGAGCTGCCCCCTGGTGGTCGGTATGCTCCCACAGGGGCAGGGGGGGGGGGGGAGTGCCACTCAGCCAGAATCTGAGTTAAGCTGTCAGTCGGACATCCCCCAAGGGCTCCCAGACTGCAAGAGGATGTAGGCTGGGCTGAGGAACACCCCCCCCCCAGTGCACAAATTTCATGCACCAGGCCTCTAGTAATATAGAAGAATGTAAACGCTTTGCATATTCATCAGCTGATGGATTAATAAAATGTGGAATAGCCACAATATACAATACTGGCTAGCAATAAAAAGAAACGTACTAATACATATTACAACATAGTTGAACATTGAGAACAGCTAAATGAAAGAAGCCAGTCACAAATGACCATATATTGTATGATTCCACTTAAATTAAATGTCTATTGGTTGCCTATGGCTGGGGTGGAGGGATTTGAGGGGGAAATCGGGAGTGGATGTGTTCTGAAATATTCTAAAATTCATTGTGGAGATGGCTGCACAAGTCTGTGAATATATTAAAAACTATTGAATCATAAACTTCATGAGTGAATTGTACAGTATGTAAATTATCTCAGTAAAGCTACAACAAAAAATAATACATAGACACAATGTAGGTAGGTACACACCAATCCATATAGTGGACTTTTAAAAACAACCATGAGGTATCAAAAATTTGCCCCTAGAAGAAAAGAGACATCTGTATGACAAATGCACACATGGAAGATTTCTTAAAAAAAAAAAAAGAAAGAAAAACAAAACAAAACAAAATTTAGAAAACCCTGAAATTTCAAACTATACATTTAAAAAGCACTATGCACTTTGGTTTGTTCACGGAAGCTCTCATCACATATGCTGTGGTACATACTGAATGTACCCTCTGTTGAAACATTTTTATTCCGGGTGTAATACTGTATTAAGAGAGGAGAGGAGAGGAGAGTGCTCCGTGACATTGAGGGGACCAAGAAGAGCAGGGCTGAAGTGGCCTGGAGGCAAAACATTTGAGTCTCTTTATCAAACTACTCAAAGGCCTTTTAGATCCTGTAGAGGTGGCAGAGTCACCCAGGGATGTGAATACAAAGGAATTACATAAAACCCAACCAGGGCTTTCCTCTAGGAAAATCTCCCACTTCCGGCATTGTCACATTCACCTTCCTCACTTCATTGTGACAGGAGACTGGGCGGGAGGTGGAGGGTGAGTTCACCAGAGTCACCTAGTGAAATCTTTGAGGTAAAAAGCAGAGGTTGGGCCTGTTGAGCAGCAAGTCCTGGACAGCACCACTTGGACCACCAGTGACTGCAGCTCTGGGCTGGGAGTTTTCAGGAGGGAGCTGAATGATGCAGCAGAAACTGGTTGTCCGAAGAGGCATCCACAGACGTGTAACTGCTTTCTAACCTGATGAGTCTGTTTCCTTCCACACAATAGAATAGAAACTGAGGGAGTCAAAAGGGAGGTAGCAGAGGAAAGAGAAAGGGTGAGGATCGGGGAAAGGGAGCACTGACTTGGCATTCTAGTCATATTTACCTCTCAAAAACTTCCCTCGTGCAAAGTCAAATCCAGGGACTTGAGTGAATGTTATTTTGTGCTATGCTCACAAAATCCACGAGCAATATCTTATATTGATTTTGCAGCTGTGGAAACTCAGTTGCAGAGAGGTGAATTGGCTTCCTGGGATCACATATAAGAAGGTGACAAAGCCACTGGAGTTGAGTCCATATTTTCTGAGTCATGTTCTCTTTTCCTCCCTAACTGCTGTTCTAATAATTTCATGAAATACCACAAAATATCTTCTTATTTTCTCTAGTTCTAATACTTCACGAGAAGCTTTATTCTGATTCATGATGATTACTCCCTTTCCTGAATTCCTAGGTTTCCATTACATCTATTTAAATAGCTAGATATTTCAGTTGTATTTTGATGTTCCAATCCTATATAATAAAAGCCTAATATGCTGTGTCCGACCATTCATTCAACTATGCAACCTATCGCTATGATGCGCACTGACCACCAGGGGGCAGACGCTCTGACCGGTAAGTTAGCTTGCTGCTGGGATCCAGCTGATCAGGACTGGGCGAGATGGGCCGGACATACCTAGAGCCCTCTCGCGGTCTCTCCCAGCCCAGTCAGCCAGCTCCTATGTGCCCTGATGGAGATTGGGCGAGACTTCCCTGATGGGCCACGATCAGTCCAATAGCGGGACTGAGTGAGATGGGCCGGACACACCTGGAGCCCTCCCGCAGTCCCTCCCAGCCCAGTGGGCCAGCTCCTATGTGCCCTGATGGAGACTGGGTGAGACTGCCCCAATGGGCCACGATCAGTTTAATCAGGACTGGGTGAGATGGGCCAGACACACTCTGGAGCCCTCCCGTGGTCCCTCCATGCCCCAATTGTGCATCGCTTGGGTCCCTCGGCCTGGCCTGCACCCTCTTGCAATCCAGGACCCCTTGGGGGATGTCCACAGGCCAGGCTGAGGGACCCCACCAGTGCCCAAATCCGTGCACCGGGCCTCTAGTGAGAATATAAGTAGCCAGCACAGGAGCTTTGCCCAGGATGTCCTTCTCTCTCTCAAAATAGCATGGGCACGTATTAATTCATACTCGGTGTTCCCTAAACATTTATTACATTAAGGAGCTCTTTCAGACACTGGTCTATTTTAGTTCCTACTGTCCTCCTTTTTCTAATTTTGAGCCATCTGCATGCATTCAACACTATGCTTAGCATCATTTACACATTATCTTATTTAGATACAATTATTATCTGCATTGTATGGTTAAGGAAAGAGAGACAAAGTATGGGGTTTGTTTTCACAAGACCACAGAACTTGAGCCTTCGGCAGCCTGATCCCAGAGCCCAACCTCTTAATCACTGCTAGGTTTTGCCTCAAGACCACCCACCAATGTGGTAATGGTCCCTCAACTTGAACCCACGAGCTCTGGTTCTTGGTTGCTAGAGTCATCATTAGACCCTCCACCAGGGGAAATCAACGAGTCATAAAAGCTCTTCATTCCCGCCCAACTAGCCCCCCACCTGCACTAACACAGTATTCCTCAGGGTCACGTTCCACTCTAGCACACGCACTACAATGAAAAACGCTGGGGCATCCAACTCCAATACTGGCATCTTAAACAGTCCACCTCATCACCCCAAGCCCCCATCATCGCTCTAAGCTCCCAGAAAGCTCTCTTTCCCTCCACTCCCTTCTGGCTCTCCTGAGGCATTCATTTGAGCCTTTCCATCCCAACTAAAACCAGATATGTAAGAATGGCATCATGTTTCTTCACAACTAATTAGCTAGACTATGAAATCATTCAGCAGGCAGCTCCCAAGCTACGTGAATCAGTCGAAACAAATTTCCTTCCATTTTTGTAACCCGGTAGATGGAAGAAGGGCCAGGAGGTGGATGAAGGAGAGGGATATTGCCAGGTATTGTTAGCTTTTCCCTGGGTAGTTGAAGCCAGAGCAGCCCAGGTCAGCTTAGCAGCAAGATCTCTTTGGCAAGACTGGGACATAGCAGGGCCGGCCCAGTAGATGCATATTGGATTGATTATAAAGCAGGAAGTGAAATCTGACGTGGCTGACACTTAACACCCTCGCCACATCCTGTCTCCTAGACGATGAGAATAAAGATATTGTATATTCAGTGGCACTGACGTTTTTATACCTTTTAATGAAGGGGAAACAACTTTTTGGGACTGGTTGAAAGGATGAGGAAGCAGGGAACCCCTTCACCGCCTTTGGGTGGATAGGGGATTTGAGTAGGAAGTTGTAGAAGGAAGGAAACATCAAATCCTATATTCTGGGTGAATAAAGCAAATGAATTTGCTTCAGCCTGGACGAAGAATGGTTTGAGTTAAAAAAAAAAAAAAAGGAAATAGCAATTCAAAACAGAAAAATCCAACCTTTAATTCTTTACTACCTGAAATAGTTGAGATTTTTAAAAAATATATTTTATTGATTTTTACAGACAGAAAAGGAGAGTGATAGAGAGTTAGAAACATTGATGAGAGAGAAACATCCATCAGCTGCCTCCTGCACACTCCCTACTGGGGATGTGCCCGCAACCAAGGTACATGCCCTTGACCAGAATTGAACCTGGGACCTTTCAGTCTGCCAAGACCAAGCTCTATCCACTGAGCCAAACCAGTTAGGGCGAGACTTTTTTTTTTTCCCAATGCTTTCACTCCCAAGAATTTGAACCATATCCTAAACTGTGTAAGGCTATTGAGGACCCATGGAATTGAAGCACAACTGGGAGCATGTAGATTAATAGCACATCTTGGCTTAATAAACAGATGACAACTTCCAATAACACAGTCTGGAGGGTTGAACAGGTCCCTGGAAATCACTCCCTTCAGCAATCCCCACCCCACTTCAAGAGCTTGTCTTGTAAACATCTGAAGGCAAACGGGAAACGATTTCTGACCATCTGTAGGAAAGCCATGGCTGTGTTTCCCTCCGTCACGTGTTTCCGAGAGTAAACAGCTGGAATTTATTTTTTTGTTATTGTGAACTTAAATCTCTCTTGCCCTAAGCGATGATCATTTGTTCACAGTCCACATTGGGTGACAGTGAAAGAGAGCCAGTCCCCTATATGCTTCATGATACGATGTGTAGTTGGTGTGAGTAGGTGATGTCAATTCTACGGTCTCTGCAGGGTGGATGAGCAGCATTGTCTACAAAAGGGAACCAGGGCCCTAGCCAGCTTGGCTCAGTGGATAGAGCATCAGCCTGTAGACTGAAGGAGCCCAGGTTCGATTCCGGCCAAGGGCACATGCCTGGGTTTCGGGCTTGATCCCCAGTATGGTCATGCAGGAGGCAGCCGATCAATGATTCTCTCTCATCATTGATGTTTCTATTTCTCTCTCCTTCTCCCTTCCTCTCTGAAATCAATAAAGATATATATTATGGAGTTTCCTAAAAAAACTGAAAATGGAACTCCCATTTGACCCAGTAATCCCACTCCTGGGAATATATCCGAAGAAACTAGAAACACCAATCAGAAAGGATATATGCACCCCTATGTTCATAGCAGCACAATTCACCATAGCTAAGATTTGGAAACAGCCTAGGTGCCCGTCAGCAGATGACTGGATCAGAAAACTGTGGTACATCTACACAATGGAATACTATGCTGCCATAAAAAAGAAGGAATTCTCATCATTTGCAGCAACCTGGATGGAATTGGAGAACATTATGTTAAGTGAAATAAGCCAGTCAATGAAAGAAAAATACCACATGATCTCACTCATTTATGGATAATAAAGAACAGTATAAACTTGAACAAAAAGACAGATACAGAGACAGTAAAGCATCAAACAGACTGTCAAATTACAGGGGGAAAGTTAGGGAGAGGTGGGGGAGATAAGAGATCAATCAAAGGACTTGTATGCATGCATATAAGCATAACCAATGGACGCAAAACTCTGGGGGGTGAGGGCATATATGGGTGTGGGGTGGGGGTGGCAATGGTAAGATATGTACACGTATAATACCTTAATTAAAAAAAATTGAAAAAAAAATAGAACCAATAAATGAACTGTCAAAATGAAAAAAAAAAAAACAAAGATATATATTAGGGCCCCAAACACGATGCTGCTGAGTAAGCAGCGGGTGGTCAGGGGCACCACAGGAAATACCATCAACCATCATGACAGCAACAACACTAACGGATGTAATAACATCTAACACCACGACAGCAGTTCATAATTTTTAGAGGATTTTCACATAATCATCTAATTTGGTAGCCACTTCAATTTTCACTTTAACATATATGTAACTCAGGTACAACTCTTACCTCACCATCACAAAAGCCCCTTCACATGTCCATGGAGTATTAGAAATTTCTTATTAACTTGATAGGAATAGCATTTTTTAAAAAGTAAATCTTATTCTTCTCCTTTTCCACACACACACACACACACACACACACACACACACATGCACATGCATGCACTCACACATGTGCGCATGACTAAAAACAAAGGGAAGAACAACCTCTTGGTTAACTGAATCAAAATTCTCTAATGGTTCATTGACACAGTCAATAGTGTGTATGATGGGTTCTGCTTCTCCTCACGTGTTCTTTTTAGGAAAGTATTCTTTTTCTTTTTTTTCCCCTGCCATGCTACTCCCACCTCCCCTGCACACCTACACACCCAAAGGTGTGCATGAACGTGTGGGGACTCCACTCTAAGCTCATTGGACGGTGCTACGGAGACATAGCACTGGTCTCCGCTTGGTGGGGGAAATATTTGGGTGCATTATTTAAGAAAAGTGACATTAAGGATGTGATCACTCTTATCTTGCTTTATGGTTGAGTCAACTGATACATTGTGGAAAGGTCACAGGATTTGAAGTCAAAAAGACAAAGATTTAAGTCAAAAAGACCCACCCCTGACGGTGGGAACTTGGGGAAGACACATAGTCCTCCTTGGGCAGCTGTCTGCTCACCTGTGGAAAACATGTGCTGTTTTCTGAAGTATCTTTCTCATGCTATAAAAAAATAATGGGATCGTGGGCCTAAAGGCTGCCTAACCTCTAAGCTTCTATGCAGATATAGTTATTGATAATGGTTCTTAGGACCATACCTTTTCGTTTGCAGGGGCAGTATTTCACAGTATACAGGTATTTAGACTCTGCAGACAGAGTGCCTGGGTTTGTATCCAGGTGTTGCTGCTTCTCGGCTATGTGACCTTGGGCAATTCATCACCTCAGGATACCTTTCCCTTTGCTTTTTCAGAGAGAGTGGAAAGGAGGGAGAGGGAAGGGGGAAAGAGAGAGAGAGAGAGAGAGAGAAACATCCATGTGAAAGAGACACATTGACTGGCTGAGCACATGGATTAGTTGCCTCCCACATACTCCCTGACCAGGGGGCATGGAGTGAACAGCAACCCAGGTTTGACCAGGAATAAACCCGTGACCTTTCAGTGCAAGATGCCTACATTCTAACCACACTGAACGACTTTGGCCAGGGCAGTAAAAGCAATATTTAATGAGAATTTACTGTTTTAGGTATGGCACTGGGTATGTTCTCACATGAACCTTTTTTATAAGCTGTAAAATGTTTTTTGAGACAGGGACAGATGTAGCTGAATGGTTTTATAGATTTTTATAGATAGAAACTAAGGGTTGACAAGACTAATGACATATTCAGCAGCAAACAGAACCAGAACTCAAATATATAACTCTCAGTTTCCACCATGCCACACAAGTCATTTTTTTTTTACCTTAACCTTTTTTGTCACTGAACATTTTATGAAATAATTTAAGCACATTGAGAAATGGAGAACAGAGTCAGCCTAATTGAGGAAAGTTTAACATTTTACCGTATTTGTTTCAGAATTGTTCTTTTTATTATTATTATTATTATTATTTTTAATATATTATATTGACTTTTTACAGAGAGGAAGGGAGAGAGATATAGAGTTAGAAACATCGATGAGAGAGAAACATCGATCAGCTGCCTCCTGCACACCCCCTACTGGGGATGTTCCCTCAACCAAGGTACATGCCCTTGACCTGAATCGAACCTGGGACCTTTCAGTCCACAGGCCAATGCTCTATCCACTGAGCCAAACCGGTTTCGGCCAGAATTGTTCTTTTTAATACTAGTATGTGTAGTAGTAGTCGTTTACAAAAATTAAATATTACCAATGCAGTTGAAGACTGCTATGAAGTCCAATTCAATTCCATTTAAACTGAAAAAAAAAAAGGGAATTATCATCCTCAGCCAAGACTACAAAGTACAGAGCTGCGCTGGAGAACGTGGTGAGTGCGTATTGGATGATTTTATTTGGGTGTTTGGTTTGTTTTCTTTTACGTTATTCAAAATCGTGCTCCTTTGCCTAGTGTGTTGCTTAATTTCCCCCTGCAGCATCCGTCGGTGCTTGAGGTCCGGGGAAGGTGTGGGAGGAAAGCACCTCTCTGCTCAACACAGAATTCGATGTGACAGGCGCTGAAGTGCCAGAACCTGGGGAGTTGTTGGCATTTCGCAGTGCTGCTCATGTCATCCTTCAACGTTAGTGATTTTCTCATTGTTCAGTCTGAGGAGCTCTCGGTTATGTATGGAACCTACTTCCAAGGAACACGATGTAGTTGTGAATTTGGCTTTTGTTTTCTGACTTAGGAGTTAAGTGCAAAGTGGATTTCATGGAGACGTCGATACCATACTCGCAACAATGGAGTTGGTCTTTGGGAGAAATACAGGGTATCGTGTATATTATTGGAATACCCCTGGCAAGGACTAACTAGTAACTTTACTAGTAACTGAGTACTAGGCGATTATGATTCTAGCAGCCGTGGACCTGAGCTATTGTGTTCAAGAAGACTACTGGAGCCCGGCTGGTGTGGCTCAGTGGTTGAGCATTGACCCAAAAACCAACAGGCCTCTGGTTTGATTCCTGGTCAGAGCACATGCCCGAGTGGCAGGCTCCATCCCCAGTGGGGGCTGTGCAGGAGGCAGCCAATTGATGACTTCCTCTCTCATTCCTCTCCCTTTCTCTCTCTCTAAAAATCAATCAAAAATATATTTTAAAAAAGAAGAAGACTGATGCATAACTTACCCAGTTAAGGATTCCATCATTTAAATAAGATATGGGGAATTTTAATTAACAGAAGACATTTTCACAAAACTAATATTATAACAAAGAGTCAGTCTACAGTATCTTTGTTATAATAAAGGTCATGATTATATGCTTCCTTGGATCAGCCTCTGTGAAAATGACTTTAAAGATACTTCCTCATAAAGTCCTCATAATGACCCTATTCAAAATGCTTAGGTTCATGTTGTAAGCAAGGGAACTTCAGCTTAGACAGTTGAAGCAAATATAGAAAGCAATTTATATTCACCCAGTTATTGAGAGACTAGAAAAAGCTCTGTCTAAATCTGGTGATGGTCTCTCAATCATCACCCTGAAGGCTGGCCTTCCTCCCAACAGAGCCTGGTGTTTAATGTATTAAAGTTACCCAGGAAGCAAAGTGGGGAAAGAGTAAATGAGAAAAGAAAAGATTTGTCTGTTGCTCTGTTTTCCCACAGCAAACACTGCACATTAGCCCTGCTTATACTGAATTGTCAAGCGTGACCTTCTGTTTGTTTCATTATCACATCACCGTTATTTTAATCTTGTACAGCCCCAGGTGGGTATAGCACCAAGTTTTGATTGAGGGAGTTCAGAAGAAAACATTTCTGCTACCTTAACAGTTCCCGAGATTCATGGGATTGCAATAGCTTGCTGTTTTCTCACTGCACAACACACCCCTTCCCAAAGGGGTTTTTGTTCATTTTTGTTTTTTAAATAAAAGATAATCATAATTACAAAATTAATACTGTTTTAAGAATGTCATTATGGCCCAGCTGGTGTTGCTCAGTGGTTGAGTATCAACCTATGAACCAGGAGGTTGTGGTTCAATTCCTGGTCGGGCACATGCCCGGGGTTACGGGCTCAATCCCCAGTGGGGAGCGTGCAGAAGGCAACGATGGATGAGTTGATGTTTCTCTCTCTCTCCCTCCCCCTTCCTCTCTGAAATCAATAAAAATATATTTAAAAAAATAATGTCATTATGCTCTTAGCATAGTAAAGACAACAAATGGAATCAGAATACCTGCTAGCACAGTGCCTGGTACAAAATAAGTCATCGATAACTTATTAATATCATTATTATCTTTAGTAAAATAAATCACGGCAAACATATCGGTGCAACAGGGATGGGTTCAAATTCCCAATTTATCAAGGAAGACTCTGGAGCAGGAACGGGGCCTGGGGAGAGAGAGAGCCTTTGTTTCCTTGAGCACAACAGTAGGCTTTCATGTTGCTGCCTAAGAGCTGTGGTTCAGGTTGGGGGGACAGACTCCAGAGGAAGGGGAATGACACGATCAGCAAACATTAGTTGTCAGTCCTCAGATCGTGAGCCATGAAGGGAAGGTCACAAAGGTTGTAACTTTTTTCCCCTTTGGCTGCTCCCATCAGGGCAGGCACATGCCTGAGTGCATTGCCTTCCACCTCTGCTCTGCACATGGGAGACTGCCTGCCCCTCAGTCCACGCACCCCTGCCTCTCCTCCCCGAAACAGAAGTTGCTAATTGAGGTGGACCATGGGCATTGCCTGGGCCCATTAATCACGCGTGTGACAGGCGTCCTATCTCTTCCATCTCTTCTGGGTGATTGACTGCCGGAGCCCGCTGAGGGCCGGACCACGGAGGGCAGGTTTAGGGCTCTGCTGCTCTCTCCATCCACACACGCTCCATCGATTTGGGTGCCACGTTTTTTGGTTTCCTTCTTTCACGAAGCTGACCCGAAGGACTGAGGTCCAAGATTTAGATTTTGGCTTTGAGGTGGGTAGGTGCCAGGTTTCAACACTTAACTCAATTTGGACGTTAATTCGAGCCAGTTTTGCCAAACCAGCTCTTCACAGAGCCCTTTGTTAAGGTGTGAGCCTTAACCCAGCTTAGAGCCAAGTGATATGATCCTCTCTTGCTTGTTTGGCTTCTGATCCTTTCATGTCTATCACTTGGCAACCCTACTGGGGGGAGTTGTGTGGAGGGGAGTACATGGTTGCAAAGCAAGATTCAGGCATTTCTGGGCCCCAGATTCTAATAACCATTAAAAAAAAATACCTAAACTAACCTTCACTTCCAACCATGACCACAAAGAACAATTACATGTATTTCATGCAAGATATTGGTTTTATGTACAAATGTCAGAAGCTAAGGATGCATTGATTATTGTCTTCTCTCACAAATTCTATACAATAGGCCTGCTTTTGCTATTTATTAGAAACATAGGGATACTCATAGAAGAGCCTTCAAGATGCTGTGGAAGTCTAGGTACCTATTGAAATCTCCGTGCTTTCATGTTCTTTAATAATAATAATAATAATAATAATAATAATAATTCAATTTAATTGATGAATCAGAAATAAAGAATATGCAAATTAAAATCAAAAGAATAAAAATATGAGGCTTCTGTTATGTAAGGAATTAATAAATATTGGGGAAAGACCCAGTAGCTTTTGCAACCCAGATTACTTCACTTTAAAAGTGAAAATTATAGTCCCTCCACTCTAATCTTATGCAACTGGATTAGCACTTAAATTCAGTAGACAAGACACAAGCATTATTTGCATATAGGTGTTCACTAAATTACTAGGAAATAAGTATTATATGACTTTGTGTAGGATTTGGTAAGACGTGTTTATCTTCATTTTCCTAATTCCCTAAAAATTAAATTTCAAGCATTCCTGGCTCCCAGACTCCTGGGTCCCATCACATAAATGTGATTGTTTGTACTTTATGGTCCTTGTTAGAGAGAAGATAAGCAGGATTAGATGGCTTTTTACATGGTTATCAGAACATCAAATTTTGTCACCTAAGCATCAGTTCCTTCAGTAATTTCCTCATGAGAAATTGGGAACCTCAAATTGATCTCTCACTCATTTCAGATGTTAATTTAGAAAGCCGTTCAACTCAAACAGAGCTCAGTGGAAACAGGCAACATGGGGTGGGCTGACTGGGAACACTTCTAGCTACCAAGACCTGATTTCTCTGTCATGAAATTATCTAGGTTGAGTGATTTTCCTCTTAGAAGCTCCTATTACTTACCCAGCTTAATTTTTTTTTTAAGCTTAAACATTTTGCAGCAAGGATGTCATTCAAATGTGTTGAAATACTAGTCTCCCAACGAAGATTCTTAAAACAACATATTGTTTCAACACTCCCTGCTCCAAGGAGCAGTTGTTTCAACAGACCCTGGGTCTCGGCTGTAGGACAGCTCACCCTTTCTTCTTTATGGGGTCTGAAGACTTGCCTGCTGTCTGAGCATCGCTTAGTTCGGGGCAATCCAGTTCATTCATTGCCTTTGCCTCTTCCTTTCCTTATACTGTCATTACGTTAGAAAAAAGGTTAACATTTATTAACATAAAAATCCACATGGAAGTTCCAGTTATTCCGACTTACATAAAAAGCTCAACTATCATCCAAAGCATGGTCATCAAATGGCAATCATTTCTTCAGTAAAGAAGAAATCATTTCTTCATAGTTTCAAGAGTCGGAATGTAATCTTTCAGCTCTTGGATTTCAGGCATTTTACTCATTGATTCATCAGAATAAGTATCACCAATGTTTTCTTGCTTTTTTTTTGCTTTACTTTTAGAACAGTGATACAATTAAGTGAACTACACGGATATTGCTTGAGAAAAGAACATGTATCAGTCACTGTTGCAGACACTGGAGAAGATGCAGCATTGAATGACACCTGTCTTACCAGGACTAATAGGGAAAACCAACACCTGTTAATAACTGATACATGACCACTGTCATGGACACTGTACAAATGTATACATAAAGTGCTGTGGGAATATGGAGGGAGATGGGAGGGATTCTATAATTTCTAGTGTGCATGTGAAAGAAATATATCAATACTAGTAGCCCTGCACATGAATCCATGAGCCAATAGCTTGCCAGTAGCTCGCTGCCGCCCTCCTGTAGCTCTCTGCCTGCTGCCCCACCCTCCTATTGCTCCCTTTGCCCCGCCCCCCTCATAGCTTGCTGCCTTGCCCCCTCTTGTAGCTCTCTGCCGCCCACTTGTAGCTCGCTGCCCCGCCCTCCTGCTGATCCATGATCTGGTCATTATGCGGTCGGTCATTATGCTTCACGGAATAACGCCTATTTGCATATTACATCTTTATTATATAGGATAGCATTATATAAAGTTCTCCCTCAGAAAATCTCACACATTTCCCCCACTTGGTCTTACAAAGACAACCCATTTTTGGCTCATTTCAAGCCCTTCATCACCCCTCTGTCACACCCACACTCAACTTTCTACAAATTATTGTCTGCACTTTGCAATTGGTTTCATATGTCTTCTTCCCCCAGCTACCCACTCACGCTCTTGATGGCCTCCTTGCAGCCAGTAATGAGGGCGTTGCCTATGTGGTTAGCAGAATGTAGGTTAGGCCAGGAAGCTTCGTGTGAAAGAGTAGTTGTTGGCGGCTTGGCTGAGAAAGCAGAGCCTGCCAAAGATGGCTTTGCTGCTGGCGTTCGAAGTGAAGGATGGTGGCCACAAGGCTGGTTTCCCCACAGGGCTTTTAAAAAGTTCATGAAAAATGACATTATTGCACATGGAGATTATTTGGCATTCCCCTCCAAGCTCACACACAGAGTGCACATCCTGTTTTGGCCAGTGGATGTTTAACATCACTTCTGCTGACCACAGACTTTGAAGCTCCATGTGCACTTATAATTGGCCTGTGAAGGGCTTCCCTGAGCAGAATTGTCTGAGACATTGAAAGTTTTTCACAACAAGTCAGATGGACCACGCCTTCCACTAGAAGCCACAGATTTGGCCACAACATTCATTTACTCTTTGTTTTGTGTTTACAAAGGCCTTGCTCACCCTCGGGTCCAACATTGAGAAAGATGAGAGTTCATGCCTGGTTGAATACCCAGAATAACTTGGGAACTTGTCTTGCTCTTTCTCCATCCTTTTCCTTCTATAAAAATGGGAACAATATCTTGCCACATTCTCATCAGATTTTTGTGGAATAAACATAAAATAAATTGATAAGCAAAAAGATAAGAAGTAGAACGAAACTTCCACTACTTTCTACTCTGTTCACACAACCAGGAGAGACACATAACTCTGCCCTGCATTTAGAATTAGAAAAAGCCAGGTGTTTAGGGTTAAAAACGGAATTGGTGATCTTTAGGACACACTTTGGTCCAATTCAGCAAACATTTGTGGAACGCGGGGCCCTCGACTAAATACTTGGGATTCAAAGATGTGTAAGATGTGGTCGCCAACCTCAAGTTGCTCACTGACTTCAGAGACAGGAGAAAGTCAATGGTCACTCGCCGTGAGGTGTGGCAAGTGTTGAAACAGCTGGATACCAGCTACACTGGGAGCTCAGAGGCAGTACATAGAGCTGAACCGACCTCTGTGCATAGGGAAGGCTAAATAGATGAAGGAGAAGAGAAAATATTTGAGGTGGGTATTTAAAGTTAAGTACAACAGTCTCTTCAATCTATACATGGGGGAAAAACGAGATCCAGAAATATGTAGTTACTTACCTGGGGGCCCACAGATCACAGGACAGGTCCTTATAGCCAGAGAAGAATGAAGAGGAGAGATGGAAAAGAGGGTAAACAGCTGAGTGGCTTTGACAGGCTGGAAACGCATGAGGGAGTTCAATACTTCTGAACAACAGCATCAACAGACACTCCTAGGATTATTCAAAAGCTTACCCCCAAGAAGACACCAAAGGTGACAGAAGGCCACGCCAGGACTCTCCCCACTAAGCTCTGTGGGACAATGTCTATTTAACTTACTTTTAATTATTTGTATTTGTGAGGAAACACATTGAATCACTATTCATACTTCTTATTCGCTCCAGTTTTGAAAAATTGCTAGTCTGTGAAATAACATGTTAGGGATCCACAGAATTATCCATGGCGTCACGGACCATCATTTGTTGAGTCTGTGTACATCTGCTGATCAACCACCGCCGGACTGTGCTCTGTGAAGTCTGGCAAGACAGCATTTTGAGCTCTTAAGTTATAGCTTCTACAGGAATTTAGTCATCTGCACAAATAAGCAAACCAAAATGGGCACCATGGAAGTAGGTCATTTGATAAAAGTAGGTCATTTGATAAAGTTTAAGGAAGGACCGAATTTCTCCCCTGGAAAGACTTCTCACTCGTGGTGTCCACTGGCCTTCTTCTCTCCTATTCCCCTCACTTCAGTGCTGACTGCTCCTCTCCTTTTATTTTTTAAAAATATATTTTATTGATTTTTTTACAGAGAGGAAGGGAGAGAGATAGAGGGGATAGAGAATTAGAAACATCGATAGGAGAGAAACATCGATCAGCTGCCTCCTGCACACCTCCTACTGGGGATGTGCCTGCAACCAAGGTACATGCCCTTGACAGGAACCGAAACCGGGACCCTTTAGTCCGCAGGCCTTCACTCTATCCACTGAGCCAAACCAGTTAGGGCTGCTCCTCTCCTCTTGCCTACAGCTTAGATGTTCTGCAGAGTTTTGCCCTTGTCACTTCCTCTCCCTACAAGTTCCCGCAGCTCTGTGGGCAATGCTTCCCAATGCCTTCCATTCTCCCATTCCCACGAGGCCGCCTCTCCCTCCACTGCAGGAGGCTGTCTACATCCTGGAGGAAGGCCCAGCTCATCCTCTCTACAAACACACTCCGTCACTTCTTCCTGAGTTGAGGTCTTTCTCCTAAATATTTCTCTTGTTAAAGGACGTTGCTATCCTCCCTGGGCCAGAAACCTGGACATCACCTCTGCCTCTCTCCCTCTCTCTCCTTCACCACGCACATCTCGGTTACCCACAGCTGATCTGTTGATTCCACATTCTTATCTTCTCTGCGTCTCAGACTAGAGCCATCGGTTGCAAGGAAAAGAAACTAACTCAGGCCCTTGCTGGTTTGGCTCAGTGGATAGAGCATTTAATCTATCTTAAGTGCACTGCCACAGAGTAGGGAGAGTTCCCTCCCTGGCATCTCTGCCGGCCCCGAGGAGAGTCCTTCCATCTGCTCCACTGCGTGGCTCTCTACCTCTCTCTATCTCTCTCTCTTTCTCTCTCTCTCTCTTTCTCTCTGGGACCTATGGCTGCCCCTCCCCTCTGCCCCTTGTGGGATGGCACCCACAGCACCGGTCATGCAGCAGGTGTGTGGTGCACGGGAAACTTTCCTATAAGGCTCGGAGGTAGGAAGGGCAGTCAATCACAGTATCACAAATAACTCAAAATTACTTAGAAGACACACTGGTTTTATTTTCCTGGCCACCTGAGTCTATGGGAATAGCTGTCTCTGGCTCTCTTTTTAGACCTCTTATCTCCCAGACTCTGCAGTTCATGTCCTTTTCACACACATGCTGCCGACCTTGCTCTGGTGGAGCGATTCAGTCTCTCTCTGTCTCACCCTCATTCACACAGCAGTGCCCAGCTTGGGCCACCTCCCTGGACCAGAGCCTCTTCACACTGTTTCTTAACAAAAGGATGGTATACTCCATCGTTTGGTTAAGGATGCAATAGTCCACTCCTTAAGAAGGCAGACATGGCTACAACCAGATGTTCTGTCTACAATACAATTTTCCCTCCTGCTACATTACCCTTACATTGGTACTGCAGCTGCCAGGATTTAAAGAAGAGAAAGATGAGGGGAAATTACAAACGTATCGGGTGTTTATTTTATCCTCTGACTGTGCAGAGTCCTTTACAGATATAATTTTATTTAAAATTCACAACAGCCCAAGACATAGGTACTGTTGTCATTGCCATTTTCCAGGTGATGAAACTCATTCACCTGGCTGAGGTTGTGAGCCTGTCTCCCTCTGCCTCCACTTCAGTTTCTACCGAGATGGCTGACTTCCAGTTCTAGAGAAGACAAGCAAAAGGAGCTTCGGAGAAGCCTGCAAAGAATGTAGTGAAGGTGTGGCTTGCATATTTTAACAGCACTGAGTTTGCTATAGAATTTCTTTAATCAGAGACCTGAGAAATCTAAGGTCACATGGGAAGAACTCTGCTGCCATCTAGTGGACATTATGCATAATGACGCTCATTAAGGTAGCGATTCAGTTCCGCCTGTGTAAAATCAGCACCTGAAAATGCCTTTGAGGGTATAGTGTCCTTTTCATTTTATGTCAGATCTGGGGGCAGAGGCTTTTCGAGCCCAAGCCAAGAGCTACAATTGCTCCTGGGAACTGACCCGCAGCGCCAAATGCCTGTCACCAATCACGCTCTCGAGCTGGAACAAATCTTTTATAAAATGATTAAGCTCCACAGAAGAGTTTATAAATGACTTTCTACATGCCCTAAATATTTAATCTTTATACATTGAGTGGTGGCCAGATTATGATCTCTGAACACATAATAATCTGGCCACTCATGCACCAGGCCTCTAATACTACATATTAGAGGCCTGGTGCATGAATTCGTGCATGGGTGGGGTCCGGCCAGCCTGGCCAGCGGGGAGGGGACATGGGCAGTTGGCCTGCCTGCTGGTCGAACTCCTGGTCGAGGGGACAATTTGCATATTAGCCTTTTATTATATAGGATATACACTGAGTGGCCAGATTGTTATGCATTCAGAGATCATAATAATCTGGCCACTCAGTGTAATATACTTGTGGAGTAACTATACGTATTTACCCTTTATTAATAATTTAAAAGAAAACAGAAGTTCAAAGAATTAGACCTTCTCAAGCCTCCTTAGTTATTAACAAGAGGGCTAGAACAGAAATCCATTTCTTCTTCATTCCAGCCCGGGCTTCCCTCCCTTCCCCCCTCCCTCCCCTCTTTTCTACCATCTTTTCTTCCACTAGTCTTCTCTTCCTCTCCTTTCTCTCCTCCCCTTCTTCTAACTCTTCCCCTCTTCACACAACTATTTAAGCCTCTGGGGCAGGACCTGCTGAGTGGCTGATGTGCCCCAGCTCCTCTGTCCCGAGAGGCACAGCCTGGCCTGGGAGCCTGTGTCCCTGATACATAAGCTGTCCTTCCCTTTCCCTTTCCCTTTGCAGGACCCAGTGGAGGTGAGCGGGATGAGACATTGGCCATGGTCCTCTGGCTTCTGTGGCCTGGATGGAATGTGAGGTTGGGCATCCGCTGTTGTCCTTATTTGTGCTAAGGATATGAATTAAACCAGTCTTGCTTATAGAAATGGATTTTGCTGTAAGACGACCGGCCGCATACCTTGATCCAAGAAGCCACCTTGCAAGGAGCCCTGGCTACGAAGTGTGATTGGATTTGCATAAATCTCATTAGGGATCCCAGGCTTTGGAACCAGTGGAATCGTTCCTCGCTGTGGGTATGAAATTGTGCTCCACGGAGCACTGTGGGCCAGAGTTCACTCAGGAGAGGCAGGGGCGCGGGGTGTGGGGGCAGGCAGGGGTCTCCCACTGCTTACCCTTCCAACCAGACAGCCCCTCTTTCATTTATTTCATATTTTTAACACAATAAAGTGGGTGGGGGCCTGGAGTTTCAGGGCAGATGACTGTGGCTGATGGATCTCAAATGCTCTTCAGCATCTGCAGTCTTCAGTTTGTGAAGTAATAATAGCACCAATCCCTGAATTTTATAGCACCTGGCATGTATTTAATATTAACAACTCAATTATTTACATGTATTGTGACCGGCACTGTTTTATAGCAGACACGTTGCTTACAAGAGTGTTACATTACAGAGTCAGCTATGCATAAAGGGAGGATGGATAGTCAAGGTGACCCCTAAACATGCATTAAAGTTCTCATAACCAGGGACACATTTTACAGGGTTTTGTGACTCCAGGCCTACATGAGTTTTCCTAACTCTTTTTAAGTCAGCAATTCTTCATGAGCTCCCATGGACGGTTCATTCTCTTCCTCCAGTAAGATGGTGAGTCATGTTAACTCGCTCACCTGCCATCTGAAATCCGACCTGCCTCCGACTCAAATGAAACCCACTCATTATTTTTTTTAATTGTTCCTCTATTTAATTATGTATTTATTTGTGTGTTTGTGCGTGTTTTTAAATGTCCTTTCCTTCTTTAGCAAACATGCCATGAGTCTTTAGTAGCTAACTTTTCTGAGCTTCACTCTATGCCAGGTTCTCTTCTGAGCACTTCACATATGTGACACCTTTCAATCTCCAAAGCATGCTGTGCTAGTTACTATTTTTATCTTTATTTTACAGATGGGGAAACTGAGGCATAACCTGGCACCAGACATGGACTGGAGCAGGCAGGCCCTGGGGCCTTCTTCCCTCACTCCTACGCTGTGCTGAATATTTTAGGGTGGATTGTTCCCACTGCCTGTGTTGAGAAAGTGGTACAATTACAATTTTGCCAGAGATGCGGTTGAACTCATGTAGAACTAAATGCCATTAGGATGCTACTCCTTGAAACTGTGTTAGCTTATTTAGTATTTCCAATACCTATCAGTATTGGTTCTACTCATAAGGCCTGTTTCACTGATGAGAAAACAGGATTAGGAAGTGTAAGGTATAGTCCAAGGTTTTATATCACAATGTGATAGAACCTACCAGGTAAGGATGCCAACGCCCATGACACCACCCCCTGCAGCGTACTGCCTTCCTGTGCAAGACCATGCAGGGGTCCCAGGAGTCATGCAGGGAGAAAATCCATCATGGACCCTGCAGCACTGCCAGGGTGTGACATGAGCTCATATCACAACTGCCCTCCCAGGAGTGCACTCCCAGTCAGAGAGCAGGAGTTTATCACGAGTGCTCTTGGATTCGCATGAAGGAGTGTGGAGGAGGAAGCAGAATGGGACAGAAGGACAGGCTGAGCTGCCTTGAGGCCCCCTGAGTCTTCAGCCAATCCCACGGGAGTTGGGGTGGTCCTTCAGTGTTGTTGTGAGTTGAAATGGGAGCCAACAAGTTTACCCTGTTAACTTCAGTCATTGGGTAGAGGATGACCTCTATTAGTCATTGGATAGAGGTTGCCCTTGAAGGGGTGTGGGCTGGAGTGAGGTGGTTTTCTCTAGCTGAGGCGGTCCCCAAAGAGGTGTGACCCTGGGACTGTCCACTGTTGGCAGCTGTGGGGAAACGCACTTCTCTCCTGAAGGGGGAAAGTGTGTGTCACAGTATTACGTCTACTTACAATACCTATTATCATTATTGACCTAATCAGAAGGTTTTGTTTGAAAAAAATTACATCTCTAAATGGTTTTGAAAGTTTATGATTTAATTGAGCTAATTCAGTCCTATAAGAAGTGGGGAGGCTGAGTCCTGGGTGGTGAAGTGACTCCTGGGGCACTAGAGCAGCCATGACAAGGCCAAGGTCAAGGCTGTATCTCTCACCTGCTAGTTCTGCATTCATCCTTTGGTCCCCAGCTATTCTCACCCTTTACTATAGGGAGAGGGATAGAGAGTTAGAAACATTGATGAGAGAGAAACATCGATCAGCTGCCTCCTGCACACCCCCTACTGGGGGATGTGCCCGCAACCAAGGTACATGCCCTTGACCAGAATTGAACCTGGGACCCTTCAGTCTGCAGGATGATGTTCTATCCACTGAGCCAAACCAGTTAGGGCCAGACCCATATTTTTATAATTGGAGTACCAGCACCTTTTGAAATCTAACCTTCACCTTGCGAGACCTTTAGGGACTAGAGAATGCCATTAGAAGAAATAGGATCTACTCTGTGACTCTGGGGTTTATAGAAATAAGATTCATGAGCTTTATAACCATGAAGGTCTTTGGAGGGAGCTCTCATGGTTATAAATTAGGCATGGTATAAATTATGGTGTAATATGTACTACCCTGAAAAGCAGCATGAAGGTAGAGATGTTATTAACACTATTACTATTGTGTAAGATTTGAGACAAGTGTGTGTGTGTGTGTGTGTGTGTGTGTGTGTGTGTGTGTGTGTATTCTTACCTGAAATAAAAAGTATTTTTTTAAATATACTTTTATTGATTTCAGAGAGGGAGAAAGAGAGAGAGAGAAAGAGAGAGAGAGAGAGAGAGAGGTCATTGATGAGAGAGAATCATTGATCGCCTGCCTCCTCTGTACCCCACACCAGGAATCAAGCCCGCAACCCAGGCATGTGCCCTGACTGGGAGTCGAACCGTGACCTTCTGGTTCATAGATCAATGCTCAACCACTTAGCTACACCGGCCAGGCTATAAACTATTTTAATATGTAAATTACGGATATGAAATATTGAAACATCATCAGCACAAAAAATAAAAGATAAGAGCTGAGAAGTCAAAAGTAGTTTGGGGGAACAAATCCTGTTGAAATCCTAATCTGTAATAATAAAAGCGTAATATGCTAATTAGACCGGACAGCTGAAAGACCTTCCAGGCGACCTTCTGAACCACCTTCCGGACGAAGCCAGGGCTGGGAAGGCCAAGGCAGCTGCCATGGCTGCGAGGGCCGAGCCCCTTGAATGAATTTCGTGCATCGGGCCTCTAGTCTTAAAATAAGCTGCTTCCTCTGAACATAAAATTCAGCTCTGAACTTGGCAAAACAGGTTTCAGAACTCAGCGCCCTCTTAACACTTGTTCTTTAAGATGGAATCCTGGGACTCAGAGAGCTAAGTTCCTGAGTTCAGGAAGAGTCCCACCTGAGACAGTTTCATCTGGGACTCCTCTCACAGAGGGCAGATGAGGAATCAATCCCTGAGTTTTATATGACACTTGGGGATGTGTGTATGTGTGTTTGTGTTGGCGAACCCGTGCCTAAGTGTGCGCGCACACGTTTGAATCATTATTTTTATAGCTGTGCAAATTTGTGGTGGCTTAAAATGTCTCGACTGATCATCCGTTTGGTCCAGTTCCTGTCTATAGGTGTCCCAGGAATATTCAACAAGCATTAACCTTATAGGAGAAAATACTTTTCTGATACCAACTTCTAGGCCGGTGACAGGTGCAATTGTCCAGTTGTCAGTCTTGCCCCAGGGGCCTGAGCAAAATATATTAATGAGGAGTGAGGACCAGGCTGCCTGAGGCTCCTTCTCAACCACTTAGCCATCTGATCAGTCCACCTCGGCCACGGCCCCCGCAGCAGACATTTAGAGCAGAAAAGTGCAGGACACTTGAGATAGTGGAGGTTGTGTGGAGTTCATGCTTAAACACGACACCCTGACCACCTGTACACAGGTGCCACAATGGCCCATTGGAGCCCTAAGGGTCTGAGTACACAACAGAGTAGATAAGGAACATGTCCTCTGAACTTCTCTGTACCACGGCTATTGATGGACACAATCTGAATTAGTGTATTTCTTCTTCTCCTGTGGTAAGACAGGAACATGACTTTAGCCCTAATGGATCATATTCAAAGACAGAAGTTTATGCTTCCGATCAATATGCCAGCATGATTACTTCAAAAATGGGGTAGAATTGTATTAGAAACGAACCTTTTTAAAACTGCCGACCTTCTATCAAACAGTGCTAACGTTACTGTGGAAATAGCTTTATCCCAATAGTAACAAATGTTTCCTGAGCTTTTGCAAAATGCTCAGCACTGGGCTAAGCACTTTGCATACATGATATCACTTAACCCTATCAACCATCAACATGAAAAGGAAACCCACTGTACCATAGAAAACTGTACCAATGGTACAACTGATAAGGGGTTAATATCCAAAATTTATAAATATTTTATACGACAATTAAAAAATGGGCAAAGACACTTCTCCAAAGAGGACATAAAGAAGGCCAAAAGACACATGAAAAGATACTCAACATTACCAATAGACATGATCAACCTCACTAATCGTCAGAGAAATGCACACTATGTAATATAATTATCCTATATAATAAAAGTGTATTATGCAAATTGTCCCCTTAACCGGGAGTTTGTCCGGGAGTTTAACCAGGTGGCGGGGCCAGCGGGGGGGGGGGGGGGGGGCAGGGGGGGAAGGGAGGGACGCCCTGGCCGGCTGTGGCAGGCGGCCGGTGGAAGGGAGGGAGTACCCGGCCAGCAGCCTCTAGGGACCCTACCAGTGTACGAAATTCATGCACCGGGCCTCTAGTATAATATAATTTTATTAACCAATGTCACCCCAATAAATTAAATTAAAAAAATAAACCTCATAGCCTTTTATCACAATTTCCCTGCAATTTCTTGTTTATGTGCCTGCCAGCTCCTTCAGAGTATAAGCTGTGTATGGGCCGTGACCCTAAGTTTTCGTCTCACTGTGACCATACATTAAGGTGCATCACTTCTTTTAAAATATAAAAATTAGAGTATTGCCGCTGCCGTCCACAATCTGTTCTCAGAGTGACCTACTTACTCAGTGCTGAAGGCAGAGGCAGCAAGGAAGCAGAAATGACCAATCTGCGGCCTCTGACCACAGCGAGCTGACTGCAGTACATTACTAAGCTCCTGGCTTCACATACAAAAATAGGTTAACCCCGGTGAGGCGCGATGCCTTTCTCTGGTCAGCTCATGGCCCTGAGCCGGCTGGACACATCCCATGATTCCCAATCACAGGGGCCGAACCCTGAGGGAGAGTAGGAGTCCCCCACCCTCTTTCACTGGCCCAGTGGAATGGCCAGAGATGCCCTCGCTGGGGTGGCTGATAAAGGACTACCTCCCCTACAGATGTGCTAACCATAAGTAGGACTTGAACCTCCTTGGTGAATGTTTCCTTCCCCCTCACCTTGACTTTCTCTGGAGTGAGCCGGGCAAGGAGGCAGCCCCTCCACTGCCCACTAGGTGGTACTGTAGTCCCACCTCTGATAGCTCTGAACCTCCGCTCTCTCAGCCTCCAAAGTCTGGTGAGAAACTTTCAACCCACCAGCAGGGCCCTGCTGGGAATTTCAGCTTAACTGACTAAGTCACTTTAATTTTCCTGCAAAACTAGTTGCAGTCACACATCAGATAAGCAACTCCTGGGGCCCTGAGACCTGCAGGGTGAGGCACCCAGCTTGGTACAGTCCCCAGGCGTAGAGGAGAGTCTAGCTCTGCCATCCTTGTACACGTTCCCCCCACCCCAGCCGCTGGACCAAAGTTAGCTCCCGCCATGACCCATCCAAGACCTGCTTACTTTCTCTGCTGGCTTTCACTGGCTTTCACTCTCCCAAACCAGGGCAGATTCATGCGTAGGACCTGCTGTCAATGTCTGTCCATGGCCTCCCTGCTTCCCGCCCCCTGCTGTGCTGTGGAAACTGCTCATCCATAGCTGACTGATCAAAGTTCACAGGATCAGACTTCTTAGCGGGCCCTGCTCGATCCTGGGGTGTCAGCACCAGAAATAGAGGCCGTGACAATGAACAAAATTGTCAAGTCAGCCAAACATGGAGATATAAGCATTTTTTAAAAATTTTAAATATATTTTTATTGATTTCAGAGAGGAAGGGAGAGGGAGGTAGAAACATCAGTGATGGGAGAGAATAATTGATCAGCTGCCTCTTGCACGCCCCCTACTGGGGATGAAGCCCACAACCTGGGCATGTGCCCTGACTGGGAATCAAACCGTGACCTCCTGGTTCATAGGAGGAGGCTCAACCACTGAGCCACTCTAGTGGGGCAAGATAGGGGCATTTTTTTTTTTTAAAGAGAAATGTATTTCTTTTCCTCCTTTACAGCCTTTATCTCTTCTATAAATATATTTGTATCACCTCTACAGGTTTGAAGGACAAACTGTCCAGAGGCAGGGACAATCTGTGGTTTTAGCTAACCCCGTGTACATGCTAGGGAACGGTGCACCGTGCAGACAGGCGCTCATAAGTGATAGTTGGTGCTGGCACGACTCTCTGGGAACCATGTGTAAGAGCTCCTTTGTCCTTGTGACTTCAAAGCCCTTCACCTACAGATCTCATTTTTCACTTACTGCGGTAACAAAAGGTCACGGATTATTATCCTCAATTTACAGGGAGGAATAATAAGTCAAGGAACGATTATCTGCCTGAGAACACAGAGCCCGTCAGTGATGTAGCTGACCCCTACTCTGTTCCTGCCAGCAGCCTTCGCTGCCTCTCACATTCAGGTGCTACCCTCACCCCCCAAATCCTGGACCCAGAGACAGTAGAATCAGAGTCTCTTAACATGGACTCAAAGCCTGGCTCATGCTTGACCTCCTCTCTCCCTTTCCATCACTCCCTCCTTTAGTCCCTTTTCACTGCTCCCTGGTTACCAACAGGACAGATCATCAATATGGTCTTTTGATAGATCAATAGTCAATGATATCTCATTACTGCAGGAATTGATGGTTCCAGCAGCCTTGTTCTGATTTCCCTCAAGTCAGAATGTTTAGAGAATGGAGCATGGTTCATATCCAAGCTCTGCATACCATTGACCGGAAACTCCAATCCAATGCCAATCTTTGGGGCTGGGAGTTGTAAAGTCAATATATAGAGAATACAGAGTAAGACTAGTGGAAAACCCCTCAATTTTGTGCAGTTGCAATTATTTCCACCAACTGGTGGAACTGGTATTCTATCCTTCAAGACCCCATTCATGTCAAATCGGTGAGGCCTTCTCCTAACCCTTCACTTCAGTTGGTATTAATTGCTAAATACTCGAAACTTACATAAAATTTAACAAATATTTCTGGTTTGAAACATCTTCTGTAATGCCTTGTATTAGAGCTTTTTATCCAAAACTCTTCCCTACTGCTCCCATTACCGGACTTATAATGTCCTAGGGAACATATGGCTTACTCTATATACTTGGTGTTGTACCTGGCGTCGGCACGTTGCGTGTCTATAGGACAATGTCACAGGACAAAGGATGGCACAGAGCCATAGGAAAGCTCAGTAAATGCTGTTGAATGGAATTTAATCATCCTAACTAGATCCATAGACTTGAGTCATATCTAATTTATTTTGAAGTCGAACAGATTAATCTTCCTAAAACAAGACTGTCTGTATGCTATTCCTCTGCTAAACAATCCTTAATATTTTCCCACTGCCGATAGAATTAAGCCTAAATAGGGAATCTAGTGTGCAGAAGTCAACTAAGGGTATCCTGTCCTATTTGCCTGTTTCATCTCTTGCCATCTCCAACACCTATCCTATGGTCCATGGGCTGTGCACTGTGCCGGGAGTAATCCTTTTCTAGTCCTGCCTACATACCTTTAGGTTAAAGCCATATTTCCACCTGGAATTACTCTCGACTTCTTTGCTTCTCAAAGTCTTTACCTTCCCTCACACAAGATGATTAATAAAAAAGTATCATTAGATTAGATAAGAGAACATTAGTAACACTGAAGAGTGGAGAATAGAATTTCTGAAGGGTTGGGCAAAGAAATAAGATTCCTGCGGCAAAGGAAGGAAAGAGAGGTGAAAGCAGTATATAGGGTTCATGTATTCAGTGGTCTGACGGTTAAAAAAAAAAAAAAGTGACCTGTGATATGACATCTAGATGAGCTCAGTGGTTACAAACAAAGGCATTCTATTTGGTTCAGTCATTGGTGGCGCTGGAACCTCGACAGAGAAGACTAAAATTATTGCAGAGCCCAAGGCTGAGTCTGATGGACTCTCTTCAGAGCTTGGAGACCATCGTCTTCTCTCATAATAGCCTGCTGCTCCTCTGGCTTTCTATTCAGCTCTCATTGCATCATTGCTGGACCTCATCAGACTCCTCTCTGCGTTCTTCCCCATTCACTCCTTCAGTCCCCCGCCTCCTCCAGCTCACTCCATCATCCATCATTTCAGTAACACCATAAATCCCTTTATCCTTCTGTTAAACATCGCCCCTGTGTGTTAAAATACCAACCCCGATGACTCCAAGCATCCGCTATGTCTGTGATTATATCATTAAGCCACCACGTGATAAAAAAAAAAGTTGTAAAATAAAACATAGTTTCTACTTTATACTTATTCTCACCAACTTCCCATGGTCCTTCAGAACTCCCAAGGTTCATACTAAAGTCAGCTCATTCTCCGGCCTACGGCAGGACTCTTGAAACTTGAACTTCCCTAAAGTGCTGGGCTACTTACTTCCCATCCCTTCTCCCGCCCTGCTCTGCACATCTGTAATCATCTTTCTCAGGAGAGGATCTCATATTTTCCAAGAAAACATAAAAGCCCCAAAGCCCTGAACTCTCCAGGAATACACAGCGGTCTGTGTTCTTCCTCTCCTCCTTCCTGGCTCTGACCATGGAAATCTGTCCTGCCTCCATCCAAGGCCAGCGCCTGACCCTGAGCTTGGATGCCCAGCCACTCCTTGTTAGAATACATCATTCCTAATCTCCCTTCTCTTTAAGTCTGTTTCTCAACTTGATAATTCCCATTAACATGTTGACAATGCATCTGTAAGCCAGGTCTCCTCTGCAGCCTTACCTTCTTTTGTTTAATATTGATAACAATGTTGACAACAAAAATAATAATGATGAAGAAGAACCAGAAGAAACAATGAGCATTTTGGTAGGTGCTTATTACGTGCCAGACACTGTTCCTAAAACTTTACATGTGTCATTTCTTTTAATTCTCACGGAGCCATAGGGGAAAGGATTATTAGCTCCATTTTTACCGACGCGGGAACAGAGGTTCTAAGAGGTTGAGCAATTGCTTGAGGCCGCACAGCTACTAAATGAAAGAATCAAAATTCAGACACAGGCGTCTGGCTTCAGCACCTCCACTCCCTATCACAGAATCATGCTGTCTCCTAGTCTTGGTTTTCCTCAGTATCAGAATTTACAGCAAGCTCTTTGCTATGTCCAATTTTGTTTATTTCACTACATGTTTGATTAGTGGGGAATGAAATTGTCTCCTTTTCAGCACCTATATCACCCCTACAGCACGCAGCTAGGTCTGGTCCCATATTCTCCCTATTTGCCCTTTCTTATTGGGTTTAACAACACATCGGCAGCTGTTGACTGACATCTCACAGAAGGGCAATTTCAAACCAGACCAGATGGATTAGAGAAGTGCTCTCACCTATAGAAATGCTAGTTTCAGAGCTTGGAGCAAGACTGGATGTGCTGGTGGGAAGTGGTAACTCATCTCACAATAGGCACAAGGAGAATTATAATTGACTAGAGGCCCGGTACATGAAGCTCATGTACGGGTGGGGTTCCTAGGCCTGGCCGGCGATCAGAGCCTTTTGGGGCTGTCTCGTCCAGTCCTGATCGGCAGTCAGACTGGGTCTGGGGGCCTGCCAGCTGCTGGGTGGGGCCTGCCAGATGCCTGATGGGGCGGAGGGACAGGGGGAGGAACTGCAGGAGGTTTGCTGGCCCTGGGGAGGGACCGGAGGAGGTTGGCTGGCTGTGGGAGGTTGGCTGTGGGAGCTCATTGACCACCAGGGGGCAGCTCCTGTGTTGAGTGTCTGCCCCCTGGTGTCAGGGACCAGCCTGATGGTTGAACCAGGCTGAGGTAGGGAGGTGGGAATTGAGAAAAGAAAGACAGGACAGCGGGATCGGGAGGGCGGCGAGTCTTCGAGAGACTGGGGCTACTTTATTGACTATCACTGCCTTTTATACACAAATACTGAATAGGAGGTCAACAAAGAGGAATGTACTCTCTGTTCTTCTTAATCTTTAAGATAAAGCAGGAGGCCAAGTTCTCAGTAAATATTTACAGACTTTTGATAAGCTATGAAAGGTCTCTCTTATTCTACTCAGCTGCTGACAATAGGAATGTGCCATCAAAACAAGTTAGATCAAAACAAGTCAGGAACACTGCATCAGCTTACACCCAGTCTCCAACACCCTGGGGGTCAGTGTGCATCATAGCAACGGGTCCTTACACAGTTTGGGCAATTTGCATATTAGCCTTTTATTATATAGGATAATAATAGGTGCTCAGTAAACCTTTGCTGAACACATTTTGGAATAAAACTGATGAATTTCCATTAAAATCTCCTCTCCATTTTTTATTTCCTTCTTATACCAAACCAAAAATATTTTACAAATTTTTAGCATTAAGACCTCGCTTCCTGGAACATGGAGTGAAATTTGTCAACATTCTTTGGATCTTAACTTTAGATCATTGGCTCGACCTCTTGTTTGTAGGACTTCTATCAAGCTAGGGCAAATCCTCAAGAAGCCAGGATGTGGGCAGGAATCTTGAGGGCAGGGAGAACACTGCTGCCTGAGACATCCCTCCCCATTAAAGTGCAAAAAGTACAGGTTACAAAATGTCCTTCTTAGGACACATGTGATGGTTGTATTGGAGACTCTTAGGAAAGGAGCTTAGATTTACCATTTCTCTGTCTCTCCTTCCTCTCTTTCTCTAGGTATCACTGTTTCTTAAATTGTCTTGGTGTTACTTGCTCCCAGGGAGATTTATTCAGACTTTACAGCTGTCTGGGATCACACCATTGGCCTTCTCTGTGGGATGAAGATTTTATGAGCAGCTGGTGCTGGAGACGAACTCCCCTGCTTGAGGGTAAAAGCTCGCTTTTGAAGAGCGCCTGCCTACACCAGCATGTTCATCTCGGGTTTGTAATTAAAGCCTTAACTCTCACTGTGTGCTTTGGCTCTGTGTGCTCCAGTCCAGGTTAAAGTGCTGTTGAAGGCAAACACATCATTTCTAAATGAAAGGCACAAAATAATTGACACTTAACCAGAGCAAAGCTGCATTTCGAAATCTTTGTATCACACTTTCATGTAGGAAAATGTTTTCCTAGAAACCCATTACCCTTTCTAAAGACCAAACCCTTGGCTGAGGTTCATCTTAATGCAGAATATATATATATACTAGAGGCCCAATGCAAGAAGATTCGTGCAAGAATGGGCCTTCCTTCCTCTGGCTGCCGGCACCGCCTTTGCTCTGGCCAGAGCCACCTTTCCACCTTCCCACACTGCCCAGAGGCTCGGAGCGGCTGGGGAGGTGTGGAACACCTGCATCGTCACTCCGCCCCCGGCCGCTCGGCACCTGTGTATGCATATTGACCTGCCATCTTTGTTGGGTTAATTTGCATGCTCACTCCTGATTGGCTGGTGGGCATAGTGAAGGTACAGTCAATTTGCATCTTTCTCTTTTATTAGTGTAGATACTAGAGGCCTGGTGCACGAAATTTGTGCATTCTGGAGGGGCTGTCCCCTCAGCTTGGCCTTCACCCTCTTGCAGTCTGGGAGCCCTCAGGGGATGTCCGACTGCTCTGGAGGCAGGAGAGGCTCCCGCCACCACTGCTGCACTCGCCAGCCTGGCTTCTGGTGCACTAACCACCAGGGGCAGCTACTGCGTTGAGCGTCTGCCCCCTGGTGGTCAGTGCGTATCATAGCAACCAGTTGTTCTGCTGTTCGGTCTATTTGTATATTAGCCTTTTATTATATAGGATATTCTAGAAGCATTCAAAGTGCTCAAAGGGATGGTTCAGGCCTGAGCCAAGCAGTGCTGTGTGGGGTTTGAGGGAGCAGGTTTCAGCAAAATACTAAGTAGGCGCAAAACCCAGTTTAGCCACCTAATACCTATGCTACACTGAAGTGCCATTTAACTTCTTAGTGTTTCACCCTCCTCATCTATACAAAGGGAATCATACTACCTTACAGGGACCTTGTGAAAATAGATGGAAAAAAATTCACATAAGATGTTTATTCTACTAAACACCCCAAAATAGCTAGTGATCGTTGCTGCTGTTTTAACTCCTACTCTTATTAATTATCTTACTTACATGTATTTACTCTAAAAGGGTAAAGGATTTTTGAAGGTTGTCAGCTAATAGGACACTACCGTCTACAAATGAATGTGAATCAAGTAATAGAGGTTCTTTTTTGGGGGGGTGTATGTATGGGTTTAATAAGGATACTAATCCTATATAATAAGGGTGGAATATGCTAATTATCGCATAACGACTGGATCACGAATCTACAGGAGGGCGGGGCAGCAAACTACAAGCAGGCAGCGGAGAGCTACAGGGGGGCAGGCAGCAAGCTATGAGGGGAGGCGGGGGAGCAAGAGGAGGGCGGGGAAGTGGGTGGAGTGCTACAGGAGGGAGGCAGCGACCTACTGGCACAGGGATTGGTGCGCAGGGCTGCTAGTATTTAATAAAAAGCTTAATCTCAGTGGGTAGGTGGAGGTGGGTGGGAAGAGATTAACCAAAGAATTTATATGCATAAGCCATAGACATAGACAATAAGTATAATGTAGAATGGAGAAGGCCTGGAGAGGAGGGTGGGTGCGAGCTAGAAGTTAAATAAAGTTAAATAAAAAAAAATTAAAAACAAGTCCAAGTATAATAACCAGATGAACTGGATGCTCTTTTCCTTAGTAGCCCTGATTCTTATTTTGATTTGTTTCACTTTATCTAAGATGGAGAGAAAACTCTCCATTTCTATTGATCTCACAGGGCCGGCGTGAATGGATTTTAGAGTTGTTAATCTGCCTTTTAATAGCCCAAAATACTATTTTGTTTAGACCCAGTCGTTTTTAAGGGTGTTATTTTAGAGTCATCATCTTTGAGGTATTACTTCTATCTCTAAAGAATTTTATACCCCTTTTTCTCTGAAATGCTATTCAGAAACAACAACAACAACATAAAAACACCTAATATTACATCCCGCTATTATTACCAATGAGTCATCTTACTAATTACTTTATCGATGTTTATTTTGCCACAAATGATCTACTATTTCTGACACAAACAAATGCCATTAGCCCCCCCCCACCCCAAATAATACTTTTTTTTTTTGTATTATAAAATAAAGAGAATTTAACTCAACAACAAGGGGACCCCAATACCAACAATAACAAAATCAAGTTTAGAACAGTGATTTTTCAGTCCGTTTTTCTATAGCTTCAACAGAGAATGCGGGTAAATAAGTATCAGGGAAAGGGTATTTTGGACCCTAGCTTCACACTTTGTAGAAATAAAATTGCCTTTATTATCAACTTCTTATTTATTTGGGGGGGGGGAGGGATTTCATTATTTTACACAACCAATTATATACAACTTTGTGCAATGACTTTATTGTAGCGTGTCCTTATTGTTTTATTCTCTAGAATAATAATTCAATGGCACATTACTTTTTTTTGCTTCCAAGAAAGGTGTGTGTGTGTTTTTTCCCCATCATTTTTTCCCTTCAGTAATCTGCCTTTTTACCTCCTGAGTCTAGTGCTCTTAATTTTTAATGCCATTTAAAGACATGTTATTGTAGGATTCTAGCGCAAAGGGAAAGATGTAATGAAAAGACAGCAGGCTCTGTTAATAGCCTCTAGGAGGTCAGACAAATGCGTTTTCTTAGCGTTTAGATACCTTGTGCAATGCTCCATCCAACTTCCGCCCAGGGACCTCGCTGTGCATAATGACTGAGGTTCCGGAGGAGAGAGAGTTGCTGTGTTATGATAAACCAATGCACCTTGCAGCTATTCATTTGCTGTGCTTAGAACTTAATTTATTTCTCAGTCATTCGCGGGGTATAATGCGGGGAGAGTCTCCGGTTTTTATCTACTGTGGACAGCACAGCATATTGCTCCAGTAAGCATAATGGGTGGAAATTAGGCTCCGAATTCTGGCTGGAGAGTGCTTTCCACGTGAGGAAAGGAGAGACAGATAAATCACCATTCTGAATAATGCCTTTTTCAGGAAACCAAGGGAAAATGCCACAAGGAGGAGGTGGTGGCTCCAGCTCCGTAGCCCCATGAATAGCTCTGAGAAGCAGGGATGGTATTGTCCCAGGCCTGATGCTCCTGCTGGTGATTCATTGCAGACCTGTGGGTCTGTGCATTTCATAGGAAGGCAGCTGTATGGGCGGAGCCTTCTTGTCATTTTCTCTAAGCCCCGCCCTTAACCCCCGCTCAGCCACTTTCTTTGTACTGATGGTAAACTTGGCCTCTCTAAAATGTTAGAGCCTAGGAAGAAATTCTCTACTTTTGTGAGATGGAGGCAAAAACTTTTAGGAGGATGAATGACAAAAGTGAGCCAGGAAAACTGAGCTTTGTTTCCTTGAGGAAAGGAGAGAATGTAAGGAAGCTTGGGAGGTGGCACTATGGAAATCAGAATTTAAATAAGTAAAACGAATGAGAAACTATAATCCCTGCCAAACTTCTCAAATGTAGTTTCAAATATCCTCCTTATATACATAAACACAATGCATGCAAACTAATGTTTGTAATGTATGTAAACTATATTTAATTTAAATAAACTTAACATAAATAAAACTAAAGGCTGTTAGGTGTTTTTTCCCAATGACTCTCACAATCACTGTCTCATAGGAACCTCACAATAAGAACTGTGGGCAACTATATTTCTTTTTGTTTTTCTGTTATAGAAACTGAAATGCACAAAATAAAAAATAAAATAAAACAATTTGCATAATTTCACAGGATGAGTTAGCAACACCACCTCACAATGCCTAGCACATAGAAATCACCTCTAGGTAAATATTTGTTGAGTCAATGAACATATGAACATTTCTCTTTAGTACAATGCCGTGAAAAGGCATGGATAAGTCCTAAATATATATTTCTAAGTGAAAGGAGCCCGTCTCAAAAGGTTATATACACTGTGATTTCAATTATATGACATTCTGGAGAAGGCAAACTAAAGAGAAAGCATGCAATCAATGGGTGCTAGAGGGGTTGGGGGTACAGCATATAATATGGTCTGTAATTTTTTTAGAAAGATGAGACTATCCTGTACAGTATTGTAATGTTGGATATATGACACTAGACATTTGTTAAAATCCATAAAACTTTACAGCAAAAACTCTAGTTGATGAAGATATTCCATAGGGTACAGATGAACAGTTCTCATACTGCCAAACATCTGTATTTGAGTTGAATAATTAAAATGAAGGCGGAGGGTGGGAGCCATGTCACTCACTGTTGGAGGGGGAGGTTACATATAAATAAGCAAGGATAATAGGCTAGAAGAGACATCGCTAGGAAGGCATGTTTAGCTCAGTATGGACAGATAGTTACAGATATAAATATACATACATATGCAGGTTAGTATTCAGAGATGTTTCCTTGCTCTGTCAGCTGAGAGGGACTAGAAGCAATGACCCCCAATAGCCATGGTCTGATATCAAATAGGAGAAAACATAAAACCAAGTTCAGACTGCCACGGCCTATCTGTAGCTATCACTTAGTCCTGTCATTCATAAACCAAACCTCTGTTATGCCCTGAAATGGACCTCTAGCTATTGGCTGGCATAGTTTGTAATGGGAGCTATTCTAGTTTTCTTAAGCAAAATAAACTGATGAATGGAGTGGATCCAGAGACATGCAACATGGAACAGAGTGTGGAAACTTGGAGGGAAGGTGGGGGAGGGTGGGTGGGTGGGAGGTAATCAACCAAAGACCTTGTATACATATATGCATAACCCATGGACACAGACAATAGGGTGGTGAAGGCCTGGGGGGGGAGGGGGGCAGGCTGGAGGGCACCAATGGGAGAAAAAGGGGGACAACATGTAATACTTTTGACAATAAAGATTTTTTTAAATGACAATGGGATTATTATCCTATTTTGCTGTAAATCATCAGGCTCTAGCAGCCTTTTATGCCATGAATAGGACACAAATAAATAGACAAAGGTAATAATAACATTATAACTGACAATAAAATTAGCAGTAAAACTGTGGCAGACATGGCTACAAGCTGATAGGCATCATCTTATTATCACATTGGACACTCACAAGGCATTGAGGTACCTACTCTGACTGTCTCCATTGCTTTGCTAGAGAAGCTAAGGGAAGGGAGATTTAATAACCTACCCAAGGTTAAGCAACAAGTAAAGGAAGGAGCTGGAATAGTACCTACATCATCTGACTTCTGAGCACACACTCTCACCTAGCAGGGCGATAGCTTTGCTAAGGTGAGGTCCTATTCAACCACCGTGCTCGGTGCAGGAAGGACAGTGTATCCCTGGCAGCACCGTCTGCTGTAGAGCGCCCACACTGAGGAGGAATGGAGGCTTTTTAATGATCAACCTGGTCTTTGAGGCGTGAGATTTGATTGCCCATCAGTTAGAATATAAGTGCTTTAATGGCACGAAATAATTTGGATCATGTGGATCTTTTCCCCCACAATTTAGAACACATCTTTATATTCTGAGAAGGCAGCCTCGCTAAAAGGCCAGAGGAGATGTTAGCACTGGATAATGGAAATGAAACAATTGACTCCTTCACGTCTTGTAAGGAGACCCAATGTGAATAATAATAAAAGGTTCAGTTTCATGACTACCTACTATGTGATAGACACTGCTCCAGGCTCTTAATGTATATTATTTCATTTAATTCTCACAACAATCTTACACAGGTGTTATCCTATATAATAAAAAGCTAATATGCAAATTGTACCCTTGGGAATGCAACTGACTGGGAGTTCGACCGTGCACTGACCACCAGGGGGCGGCGCAGAACAAAGGAAGGCCCCGGACGGGCAGCCAGAAGGCTCCAATTGGCCCTGATCACCAGCCAGGCTTAGGGACCCTAGTTGTGCACAAATTTCGTGCACCGGGCCTCTAGTTATCTATAAAGGAGAAAACAGAGAGAGAAATTTACACTTCCAAGATCACACAGCTGACAAATGACAAGATCAGGAGGTCTAATTATAAAAGATGTGCTATTAATGACAATGCTATACAATCTCCTTACACGCAACTCATCTCAAATGCGAATTAGAGAGTTACAGCTTTCAAGAGCCTAGACTTGGGTTTAATAATAGACATCAGAATTCTATGTTTGCTTGTAGATAACAAGTGTGTTTTTCCTTTACTCTAAAAAAAAAAAAATCTTTGCAGTAGGATATATGCTAATTTAGTTTTAAAGAAAAAGCTAATTAGATATGGAGTGAGATCCTTGCCTATCCCATAGAAATAAAACCCATGTTCCAGAAAATGGAGTTCAGTTAGTTTTGGTAGAAATTCTAGGGTTCAGGACTTGAGCCCTACACGGGCTAGTAAGTTGTGTTTTGATTTCCACCCCCTGCCACCAAAAGCATAATTGCCTGAGCCACCAGCCAGTAAATGGCCTATTTTTGTAAGGATCAGTGGATAAACATTATGACAAAACTGGGCAGAGCTCCTGTAGTACAGATGATGGGTTGGTGGTGATCTCTTTATTTGTAAAAGGCTGCTTGTAATTCTAGTGAGAAACTGCATCTACTTGTGTAGTAACGCACAGATTTCTCTAGGCAAAATAATGACCCCCAAAGTGCGCCCCTCTCGAGGCCTCAGGGCAACGTGAGGAAAGCCATGGTCATTTATTTTGTACAGCACTTCTCTGTGACAAGGGGCTTTCGGGCCTCTATTGGTCCTCATGCTGACAAGGAGGGTGGCAAACACATCTTATTGGGATAAAGTGAGACTCTTAGGCGCTAGGTGAGTGTCTTGTCAAGTTCATCTACCTAGCAGGTGGCCAAATTAGCTCTTAAATTAATCGTGACTTAGCCTTAAATCTTGCCACTCAAATTCTAGTACTTCCTCAAAGAGAACTTTTAGCTCTGGTTTGTTAAAGTTATAAAATCAATTCATGTTTTTCATGTGGGATCAGGATGGAGATACCTTATGCAAATTACATTATCCCCGATAGATAGCTACGATTTCCCTGATTTAGGAGAGAGGGGATTTGGGGAAACTTCTTTATGATCAGAAGCACTAAAATTTTCAAACCTTACCACTTTAAACTGTCTTCACCTTTAATTGAGAAATGCTTTTTTAAAAATGTAGATTGTTGTGAGTAAAAATTATAAAGTAAAATTTAATTTAGGTTAGTCATCGATATAGCTAATATAACTAACCCTATGGCTTCTACACAACAAAAAAGAGTATAAATTCACCTTTGCAAGCTGCCTAAGACACTGATGGCGAAAGGCATTACCTAAAAATATTAAAACAGTTTTAAGTCTGTGGCTGAAATAATAACCAGAGAGAAAATTTCTCTGCAATTTCAGGGAAATACCGTGCGTCACCACAGAGGAGTCCAGAGAATAGAGAGGATGGGTAGAATGGTCCCTTAAGAAAGGTGGGAATGCCCTAACTGGTTTGGCTCAGTGGATAGAGCATCGGCCTGCGGACTCAAGAGTCCCAGGTTCGATTCCGGTCAAGGGCATGTACCTTGGTTGTGGGCACATACTCAGTGGGGAGTGTGCAGGAGGCAGCTGATCGATGTTTCTCTCTCATCAATGTTTCTAACTCTACTCTCTAGCCCTCTCCCTTCCTCTCTGTAAAAAATCAATAAAATATATTAAAAAAAAAAAAAAAAAAAAAGGTGGGAAGAACAAAGCTCCACCCAATGAAGGATTCAGCAGCTGAGCCTGACCTTGTGTGGCCATAGTTACCATTTCAAATCCTTGTCTAATCCCAGTTGGGAGGAGGAAGAAGAGTAAGTAACCCTCAGAGGGAAGAAGTCTGCAGGCTGATTCCATCCTGCAAGTCCACTGTTAGCCCAGTGGTGCTGGAGCCCCAGAGAGCTGATCTACACGGTCCCACCCACTGAGTTGCTGGTCCCACAGCCAAGCTTTGGGAGAGACCATGTAATATCCTTTTCCTGTGCCTCCTCCCATGCGGCATGTGTGGTTTGTCTCCAGATAAATAAAGGTGTGTAGGCACAATCATCTTTTTAACAGCCTGCTTGAGTCTCAGCACCGTGTGGAGGGGAAAGGGGGGAACGGAGAGAGGATGAGGGAGCTTCTAGGCGTGGGTAGTGTTTTATTTCCCGATCTGAGTGTTGAACACACACACGGTTAGTTTGTAAAACTCACTGAGCTGTATGTCTGTGGTAGAGACACCCTTCTGAATATGTATTTTCATAAAATGAAGAAAAAAAAATAGCCGGGTACGTGATTAGTAGTCCTCGGGTGAAAATGTCTAATACAAAGCCCTTGAATTAGGACTTATGAATTTCAAACCCAGCGCACTCAGGCATTTCAAATGCCTGCAGCTTAGCCTCATGTCCTCATAGTCTGAGTCTTGTGAACAGCGCTGTCTAGCCCTTCTCTCCGCGCCCCCACCCCCAAGGTTGGTTTATTTCAAAGAAGGTTGGGAAAATTCTCTAAGTTTTAAGCTGGGTTGGCCAGGTTATAATCAAATCTCACCCCTCTCTTGCTTCTCTATAGACCCAAGTGACTTATGATTAGAAAACACAAGTCTTTAGTGAACATTAACACTAACTTCAGAAATTGTAGATAAGTCCCAGGAAAACATAAAGCCACGTTTCCCTGTACAATGAGAAGGCTTGTGTGCCCATGAGTGGGAGGCCAGTGTGCAGACGTGTTTATTTTTTTCTACAGGAATATGATGAGTGCTGGCATTAAGGTGATGTTGTCACGGTAGACTGGCTGAGTGGCCTGATTTAGAAAAGAATAAAATAACTTTTATGTCTATTAATTAAACTTTTCATTTGAAGGTACACACACACACACACACACACACACACACACACACACACACACGCTTCTGTTCATGCTCATTTCCCTAAAGCTTCATGAAAACTGTTGAAAGTTTAATTACCAAACCACGGAGGAAAGGAAGAATTCAACTAACAAATCTTATTGCATAAATTGCATTTATATAATCAATGATCATTCTACAGTAGAGCACAATCAAATAAAACCCAGACGCCTTATGTTTTATAGGAAGAAAAGGGAAAGAAGGGATTTCGAAGTTCAAGGAAGAGGGGAAACCATGTTCAGCGAAGGCCACCTTCTCTAAGGCTACCCAGGGTGCACTGGAGCAGGGCAGGTGTGAGGATTAGAGTGAGTTGGGATGGACATATGTCTTAGTCAGCCTGGGCTACTATAACAGAATACCTTAGACTAGATGGCTTCAACAACACACACACACTTCTCTCAGTCCCGGAGGATGGGAAGTCCAAGATCAACGTGCCAACAGACCCGGAACCTGGCGAGGGTCTGCTTCTTGGTTATGTTCTCAAGGTGTCCTCACATGGTGGAAGGAACCAGGAAACTCTCTTGGTCTCTTTCATGTGGGCATGAATTCCACGAACGGGGTTCCATCCTCATGATCAAGTCACGTCCCAAAGGTTCCACCTCCTACTACTTTCAAATTGGGATCATGTTTCAACATATGACTTTTCTAAGGAGGGGGGGTGATAAATAATTAGTCTATTGCAGGTGATAAGCTGGGAAGAGGAGCAGACGAGTCCTCCCTGCAAGGTAGGAGCTCACATGTGCTCCACTGGTGTGTGTGTGCTCGTGTGTGCGTGTGCATGTGTGTGCGTGTGTGTGTGTGTGTGTGTGTGTGTGTGGTGCACGCCCCCCCAGCTCTGAATCCCACGAAAAGGCACAGAGATAGACTTGGCCGCAGAGTTCAATTCTGAGGCCTCTGAGATGCTCCAGGTGCACCATGCCTGCCAACGGGGCAGGGCACACTGACTTCCATCCAGTGGTGCGTTCCTACCACCCAGCTTGACCAAGGTGAACTGGGCAGGGGAGCACTGTAGTCAAAATGTGAAACTTTGAGCTCCAACAACCAGGGCTCAAGCTCTGGTTGATCACTAGTTCCTCTGAGCTCATTTCCTCATCAGTGTGGGCTTCTTCACAGCTCTAAGGAGCACAGGATGCAATGATGTAAGGTAATGCTTACACTACCTGGAATACAGTAAGAGCCCAGGACATGGCAGCTATTACTGTCAGGAAACAAGGCTATAACACTCCCTGGGGTTATAACCAACAGCCCCTCCAGATGGTGACCCAGTTACGCAAATTCCACTGCCAGGTTCCATTTAGTTTTCCGGAAACGTACTAGAAACTGCCCATTCTTTCACCCTCTTCATCCCCTCTTCACCTAAAAAAGCCGTGCACACCAGATGTCTACTCTGCGGTTGCAAGGAACTTTGCTTTTTTTATCAGCCAAATTTTTCTTTCCTTCCTGAGCCTCTCTCTTCAAGCAGCAACATTCTGTTTACCTGGGCTAATCATGTAATGAGAGAGTTGTCTTTATAGTGGAAAGAAATAAAACCATAGTGCTTATCATTAATAATAATGTCACCAAGGAATTTTTTTCAGGAAAGAGAAGCTAATATCACCCCCCAAAAAGTATATAAGAAAATAGCAAAATATATGTATCTACCCATGCCCGGCTGGCATGGCTTGGTGGTTGAGCGTCAGCCTATGAACCAGGAGGGCAAGGTTCAATTCCTGGTCAGGACACATGCCCAGGTTGCAGGCTCAATCCCCAGTGGGGGGAGTGCAGGAGGCAGTGGATCAATGATTCTCTCTCATCATTGATGTTTCTATCTCTCTCTCCCTCCCCTTCTTCTCTGAAATCAGTAAAAATATTTTTAAAAATATCACCCGGACAAAAGAAAGCATGCAAGATGCACAATAGGCTGTGACTGTTATGGATTGAATTGGGCCACATTCTCATGCGCACTCCCCCTCACCCCTCCCCCCAAAGAAAAGGAAAAAAAAAGAGAGAGGTATATTGGAATCTTAACCACCTGGTACTTCAAAGTGACCATATTCCTTTATAAAATTAAATCAAGTTCAATGAAGGTCATTAGAATGGGCCCTAATGCAAAATGACTGAATCCTTACAAAAAGAGTAAATTGGGACACAGACGCACACACACAGACACACACACACACACACACACACACACACACACACACACACACGGAGAATGCCAAGTGGAGATTAAGAGAGACACCAGTGTGATGCCTCTCTCAGCAAAGGAATGCCGAAGATTGCAAGCCACCCCGCAGAAGCTGAGAGAGAAGCATGAAAGAGATTCTCCCTCACATCCCTCAGAAAAAAGCAGCCCTTCCTACACCTTGATCTTGGCCTTCTAGCCTGCACAACCTTGAGACAATACCTTTCTGCCCTTTAAGCCGCCTGGTTTGAGGTACATTGTTGCAGCAGCTTTGAGAAGCTTTGCAGACACCCATCTCTGACTATAACAGTTTTCTTACCAGGGCTCTACACCCAGGGGAGAATTAATGTGTTTCTGGCTGAGCTTTTAAATCTGTCCCTCACTGAATCACAGTGCAAAATAAATAGCTACATATCCCAGGTGAAATGAAGACACTGATTAAAACAGCATGTACGGATTCTCTCGGAAGTCCTCTCTAGATCCCACATTGGTGGATGGAGCAAGGTAATACATATCTTCTTAATCCGAAGGTAAGATCTCCACATCCTGCACTCAGATGTAAGTGCTGTTTCCCTGGTTGGCTGGGTGGGCCCCTGAGGCGCAGTGGCTGATGGTTGGGAAGATGATATTCAAGTAGTCCTGCAGCCGCATATCTAACCCACCTTGTCCAAGCTCTCCAATAAGACAGATATGGCATCGTTATCATTTGAGTCTTCAACTTCAAATAACAATTGTCTGAGCAAGACCTACTGTGTTCAGGGCCCTTTGCTGAGTGCAAGTGCATAGGATCTGAGCTATGTAACATATGGTTTCTATCCTATCAGGACTTAAAATCAGTTGGTGAGCTTGATAAAGCCAACACACAGGAGGTGTGACTAGAGAAGGGAGTATAAGGCTTCCGCACTGATACATCTTGTTTTTAAAACTCGAGTTGGATGAAGCTACTGTGAAAAGGGTAGAGGGAGATTAGAAAAAATAAAATGATGGAATTTTGATCATACACAGAAAACTCGTTTGTTGTCCTCTCAAGGAGTGTGTGGGCAAGCTGGTAGTAGAGTGCTTTATGATAGTCTCGTGTCAACACTTTAGCCCTTTAAATCCTATAACCATTTTGTCCCCTACTCCAAGGAAAATCAAATGCAATATATTGAAAACAACAACGAAAATGCAATATATTTGGAAGATGGGCTTTTCAAAGGAGAGGTCTATGCAGTATTTAGTAAAAGTAAATGACATGATGGTAATGCTAGTCTGGACTTTACGCAATACTAAATTAGAAAACCATTGTTTCGGGGAGCAGACATGAGCTGATGAAAATGCATATGGGGTCACAATGTGCAGCCCGCTTTCTCCCAGAAGGGCCCAATGTTCTTTCAGCTTCATTGTATTACTTTGTCCCATAATTTCTAGGTTCCTAATAAACTCAGTTTTGTGCTATGCGTGTTTAAGATATGTTCATTGTATCAAAGGGTAGCATCTCAAACACCATGCCATGGCTTTGTCCCCTATCCTTGGAGCATTGTCTGATAGATTAGAATTTGCCTATCTGTATGTGCCTTCCAGGGGATGTGGCTGAGTTCCTGAGTGGTGGATTGCAGAAAAGAGGGCAGCACATAGGACATTCCTCCTTCCCACCAATTTCTCAGAGAATAGGGCAGTGATGGGCAACCTTTTGAGCTTGGTATGTCAAACTTCGCCAAAAAACTGAGCATAACTCGGGTAGTGTGTCACTTTGAGGAAAAAACATTATTTCACGATATTTATAGTTTAAATAACATAAATGTTTCATCCTCGGCATGCGGCCGCCTTAGCGGCCGCGTGTCATAAGAAATGGCACTGACACGCGTGTCAGAGGTTCGCCATCACTGGAATAGGGTAACTGACAACTAGGTCCCAAAGGGAGAAAAGCACTCCCTGCATAGCCTAGCTCTGTAATGTTCCACAATCGCTCTTTCAAACTTTTCCTAATCCTATATAATAAAAGCCTAATATGCTAATGAAATGCTAAGGCTGCTCAACCGCTCGCTATGATGTGCACTGACCACCAGGGGGTAGATGCTCCGACCTGTAGGTTAGCTTGCTGCTGGGGTCCAGCTGATCAGGAGAGAGAAAGACAGGCCAGACACATCCTGGAGCCCTCCTGCAGTCCCTCCTAGGCTGGCCAACCTTCGGTGTCCCTCCCTGTCCCCGATTGTGCACAGTGGGGTCCCTCTGCCTGGCCTGAGCCCTCTCACAATCTGGGGCCCCTCGTGAGCTGTCGAAGAGCAGGTTTTGGCTTGATCCCACAGGCCAGGCCAAGGGACCCCACTGGTGCACGAATTCGTGCACTGGGCCTCTAGTTTTACAATAATTTAGATGAAGGAAATGCTCTTTCAAATTAAGCACTCTCCTTGGAACAGAGCTAAGGCTTTCTCTTTGACATTTTTAAGAATGGATTGGTTAACTCTTTTGACCAGCACCTCCTGGAATGTGAGTTTTGATTGAGAAGACTGGGCTAGAGGGAGGGGCAATCTGATCATGTGAGACAATTTCAGAAACAGGACCTTCAGAAATCCAGATAGCCCAGCCAACGTGGCTCAGTGGTTGAGCTTCGACCTATGAACCAGGAGGTCACGGTTTGATTCCCAATCAGGGCCCATACCCAGGTTGAGGGCTCAATCTCCAGTGTGGGGTGTGCAGGAGGCAGCCAATCAATGATTGTCTCTCACCATTGATGTTTCTATCTCTCTCTCCCTCTCCTTCCTCTCTGAAGTCAATAAAATATATTAAAACAAACAAACAAACAAACAAAACAAGGCTAGATTCATCTGATGTGTCCTAATAAAAGCCTTGGAGGTAGCCATAGACCAAAGGAGGGCTGAGGAGGAGAGAAACTTGCCCTGACATGAAACTTTCTAAGGGTTCTGAGGGTGTTAACTTGCAATAGATCCATATCAAGCATCTGGGGCATAATCTCCAATTTGCCTTCCCAGCAACTTTCTCTAATCCCCCATTCTTCCTAACAGGGTGGCCTTGCCCAATAGAGAGCAGCAATGGCGAATACTAATTTCTCAGACTCCTTGATATATATATATAAAATCAAGAATTATATCCAACTTTGGCCAATGGGATTTTAGGGAAAGTCTATTGGATTTTGGAGAATCCAACCCTTGTTTCCTGAGAAAGAAATGGGAGAAGATAGAATCCTTGACCTACTTTTGGATAAGATTATCTTGGGACTTGATGCTTTGTCTGTAGAAGCCATCTTGCTACCATATAACAAGTCAGAAAACAGAAAGCCACTATTCTGAGAGTAGAGGAGCGAAAGGGTAAACCAAAGGGTTACTGTATAAAACTGATGAACAATAACTTTGTCAAAATTGGCCTTCATGCACATTATCATGTGAGATTTTCCTAACATGACAACTATGTCATCTTCTTCCTTTAATAATTTTAGTGACTTCATAGCCTTTAGAATAAAGTCTAACCCTTCATTTTTGCATTTAAGGCTTGCTATGGCTGACTCCTACATTCATCTGTATTATCTTATATCAGTCCTATCCTTAATCATTGGCTCTAATGACACTAAGCATTTTCCATGTCTACATAGGCTATTCCACATCACAGGATCTTCTCATCTGCCATTCCAATATCTGGAAAGCTCTTTGCCTATGAGATAGCACAAGGATTAAATTGTCAAATCAGATTCACAAGAATTAGAGATCTTATCCAGTATATAGCTTTAGAAATATCTAGCTAGTTAAGTACTTTGGTCATAAAATATCTTTATTTTCTCCTCCAATGATTACATTGGTTACATGAAATTTTCTAGGATGTCATATCCCATAAATCCACAGATGTCAGTTTTACAATAAGCAATAATAGACAGACTGGGTGTATCCTAATGAAAACATTTCACAGATAAGTATTTTCTGTAAGTTGTTTAATATATTTACAAGAGGATTTGACTGTTGTCACATTTTTTTTTCCTATCTATTACTGGATAAAGATAAAGAATGGGGTACAGGCCTGCAGCTAATTCTTTGTTTCCCAATCCACTACACAACAGAATATATATTTATATTTATATTTTATATTTATGTGTGTGTGTGACCTCTTGGTTCATAGGTTCAATGCTCAACCACTGAGCCAAGTCAGCTGGGCTCTTGAGCTTTTTTAATGTAAAAAATAATGTTTTCATCACATCTGGGAATTTTTAGGCCTTTTTTTCTTCAAGTACTTTTCTGCTTCCTCTCTTTTTTTGGAAGCTATAGTATGTCTGTGTTATTATTACACTTGATGATGTTCCCCAGGTATCAAAGTCTGTTTCTTCTCTCTCTTTTTTTTGTTTTGTTTGTTTGTTTATGGTATCCAGATTGGATAATCTCTGTTAATCTATCCTCAGATTTGCTGATACATTATTCAGCAAGCTAAAATCTTCTGTTCTCTCCCTCTATTGTGTTCATTTTTTTTAATTAAAATTTTCAATTCTAGTTTAGTCATCTTAATGGATAAAGTGGTCTCATAGTGATTTTGGTAATTTTCAACTTTTCATTCCATTGTTTATTATAATCTCAATCTTCGTATTGATATTCCCTATTTGTGAGACCTGATTGACATTCTTTAGTACTTCAGATACGGTTTATTCTAGTATTTAAACATATAATAACTTATTCAAAGGTTTTGTCTACAGAGTAAAAGCTGGTCCCCTTTGGGAGACATTTTCTGTTGGCTGATTTTTTTTTTCATATTTCTGTAGCACACTTTCCTGTTACTTTGTATGTTTTGTAATGTTTTACAGTAAATTTGAGATGTTATAAAATATATTGAAATGACTCTGGATTCAGAATTCTGCATCTTCAAAATGTGCTACCTCCATTTTATCATATTTCTTATTGCTGCTTATTTTTTTAACACTTTCTTAGACTAATCCTATAGATTGTTAGTTCCCTTCAGTACTAGTATTTTTGCCCTTTGAATTCTTCTTTTTCTTTTTTAGTCTCGCTTCCTAGGAGTCAGACCCTGATCAGTATAACTTAGTGGCCAAATTATGAGCATTCCTCAGATTTTTCTAAAAGCCTTGACTGTATGACCTCTGCCCTTTTCCCGAGTGGATCTGTGTGAAAAGGTACAACTTCAAACTTAGGATAGAAGTTTGCTTTTGCTTAGATTTCACTATTTGTTCTTTGCCCAGGGCCTTGAGGTAAGCTACAGGTGAGTGACTTTGTTTTTTGTTGTTTTGTTTTGTTTTCCTGGACTTCCCCGAGTGTGTGTACAGCCTTGAACAGACTTTTTAAATCCCCAGGAAGTTATTGGCATTTTAAAAAGTTCCCTGCTTGTCTAGTTCTTCAGGACTTCTTTAGAATCCCCAGGCAGGCTCTTGTTTGCCCCCAATAAAATGACAACCTTAGGCAGTTGAGATATTGCTGGTTGTTTGCAATTGTTTCAGCGACGCCCTGGGGTTACATCTGCCCCACCCCACCCAAGCTGTGCTCAGAGTCAAATGAAATAGTGAACTCATTCTCATTTCCTAGGGACTTCCCAAGTGTGGAGAACTACTTCTGCTCTGGTGATTGTGCTGTTCAGGGAGCCCCCAAGGCATTTGGGTCTCTCCATAATCCACAGTGCTCTGGGGTTTTCTCACCACACCCTGGCTGGAATAGGGGGTGCGGGGGTGGTGGTGGGGGGCCTTGGGAATAGCTCCACACTCAAACTTCACAGATCCCGCTGTCTAACCACGTTGCAGGAGTTTGTTCTGGATAGATTCTGTTCTTGCAGTGGCTTTTGTCATTTGCCAGATGTTCGAAAAGATTGATTTGGGTTGTTCTGCCTGCATGGTCATTGTTTCGAAGGTGGAGGGACTCCACTGAGTTCCTCAGTGTTCAGAGGTTGATCTCTGTGCGGTACAGGATGCAGTATATCTCACTGAGTGGAAATTCCGTCCACCCAGGAACAATAAAGAAAAAACTAGGAAAAGAAAAAAATAAGGAAAGTCTTCATGAATTGTCCATATGCAGGTAACATGGTCTGAATGGCTTAATCATCCTCAGTGTCGTGGTTCTGTTTTCTTAGAATGGAAGATACCCCCGGGGAGCTTTTATTTATTTATTTTTTAAAATAATATATTTTATTGATTTTTTTACAGAGAGGAAGGGTGAAGGATAGAGAGGTAGAAACATCAATGAGAGAGAAACATCGGTCAGCTGCCTCCTGCACACATCCTACTAGGGATGTGCCTGCAACCAAGGTACATGCCCTTGACCGGAATCGAACCTGGGACCCTTGAGTCCGAAGGCTGACGCTCTATTCACTGAGCCAAACTGGTTAGGGCCCAAGGAGCTTTTAGAATTTAATCGGCCTCTTCAGGTTTTCAAAATATGAGCCAGTAGGCGAGGCTGGAAGAACTGCTATTTCTATGCAATGTATTCCCATCTATTTGCATGTCCAAGTATAAAACATTCACACAGAGATAATTTGTCATCAAACAACACGGTAAACTGCTATGTGAATTTTTGTTTGTTTAATAATTTTACTAAAGATATGTTTTATGTAAAAGGATACCATCCTTTTAAGAAAATAGTATCTGAGAGGCTTTGTATTCAAGATAATTTATAAATATAGAAAATAGCAATTTTTTTCAGTATGTTGCTCCGAAAATTGCATTTAAGTTATAATGCCTTCTCAAAAAATCAATTTTCTCATATCTAAGATGAGTTGAACAATACTGATAAACTTTAAAAGGCTGATTTTTGTGTGTGCATTTGTTACGGTGTACATAAATATTGCCCAGCTATTTATTTAGACTCTTGTTGTCATACATCCTTCCCAGTACCAATGAGGTAACTTCATATGCAGCTCTAACTATCTCTCTAAGAGGCATTGTGCCAAAGGACTGGCATTTTGCAGCCAAACACAGCTAAGTTTGATGAAAGAAATATCCCCTCATGTTTCAGGCAGGGTAGAGAAAAGTAACCGTTTTGAAATATGCCCAGAGCATTCTCCATATGAAACGACTGCCCTCTAAGACAAACAACTTTACCAATGACATATTTGATCTGAGGGAATTGCAATTAGACAACTACGTTATCCTTTATCCTTCTAGTGTCACAAAAGGGCAGGGAAGAAGTCCATGAGAAGTTTCTGAAGGTCACAGCTCAGGGGACCCATAAAAACTGAGATTTAATCGTAATAGTATAGATTCCCCTCCCCATCACCTAACCAACACATAAACGGGGCCTCTTTATAATAAGAGATTGTAACTCAGAGAGTGGCAAGACATAAACTGTATTTAACAAGAGTTATTAGGGTAGAATAACTACCCTAAGTCAACAGGGTAGAATAAAAAGAAAACTGGAGGGAAGGGAAGCCTCTAGCAACTAAAGCTACAGGGAACATTAAACAGCGTCCATTTCCTATCTGGATTAACATAAAACCTCACACTAAATCTCTAAATACCTTACTTCATACCTTGATAAATCATGTCCCGCTGGCAACAAAAAATTGCAAGTCATGATAAAAAAAAAAGAAAAAATAGTTGCTTATTCTATACTAGGGGCCCGGTGCACGAAATTCGTGCACTGGGGTTAAGGGTCCCTCAGCCCAACCTGCCCCCTCTCACATACTGGGTGCCCTCAGGAGATGTCCTACTGATGGCTTAGGCCCGCTCCCCACTCTCCTTTGTGGGAGGCAACTGGGCTGATCAGGGGAAGGCACCGGCCCCATCACCCCACTGCTGCAGCCACTACCAGTCACCACAGCCACGAAGGTGTTTTCATCAACACGGACTCCAGTCCCTTCACCAAGAAAAAATGACAACTTTCTTTAGGCATTTTCAAGATGTGTCTTTCATAGGATATGCTTTTTTTTTTTTTTTTTAATCCTCACCTGAGGGTATGTTCCCATTGATTTTTAGAGTGTGGAAGAGAGAGGGAGAGACAGAGAGAAACATCAATGTGAAAGGGACACTTTGATTGGTTGCCTCTTGTATGAGCCCTGACCATGGGCACCAGGCTGGGGGGCATGCAGGGACCCCTGGGCCGCACGCAGTGGTGGCCCCCAAGGGTCTCCACACACCCCAGAGGCCAGCAGCCAGCCCCCCATCATGTGCGCCAGGCTGGGGGCATGGACCCAAACTACCTCTTGGTGCTGGAGCATTCCCAAGCGGCTGGGGGCACAATGGTGACACCCAGCCCCGCCCCGCCCCCAGCCCCTTGGCTCCTGCACCTATAGGCTCGAAGTGGCCAGGGGGCATTCTGGGAACCCTGCCACTCAGGACCTAAGCAAGGGGCCTACAGGCTTGGACTGGCCTGGGTCCTGAGGATGTTTGCGGGACCCAGCCCCTTGGCGCCTGCACCCTTAGGCTCCAAGTGGCCAGGGGGCATTCTGGGACCCTGCCGCTCAGGACCTAAGTGCAGGCCTACAGGCTCTGATTCGCCTGGGTCCGGAGGATGTTTAGGGGACCCAGGCTGCTCAGGACCTAAGCGCAGGCTTACAGGATCTGAGAGGCTTGGGTCTGAAGGATGTTTCCCAGACCCCAGACTGCTGCAAGTGTTTGGGGGCGGAAACATTCCCGCGTCGCTATGGCGACACGGGAATGTTCCCGCCCCGCCAAGCCTCCCAGTGGCCAGGGGGAGTTCTGGGGTCCCCGTGGCTCAGGACCTAAGTGATCCCGCCTGGGTCCAGAGGATGTTTATGGGACCCAGGCTGCTCAGGACCTAAGCACAGGCCTACAGGCTCTGAGCGGCTTTAAGTCCCAGACCCCAGACTGCTGCACGTGTTTGGGGGCGGAAACATTCCCGCGTCGCTATGGCGACACGGGAATGTTCCCGCCCCGCCAAGGCTCCCAGTGGCCAGGGGTCGTTCTGGGGCCCCTGCCACTCAGGACCTAAGCGCGGGCCTACAGGCTCTGAGCGGCTTTAGGTCCCTGACCCCAGACTGCTGCACGTGTTTGGGGGCGGAAACATTCCCGCGTCGCTGTGGCCACACGGGAATGTTCCCGCCCCGCCAAGCCTCCCAGTGGCCAGGGGGAGTTCTGGGGTCCCCGAGGCTCAGGACCTAAGCGATCCCGCCTGGGTCCGGAGGATGTTTATGGGACCCAGGCCTACAGGCTCTGAGCAGCCTGGGTCCGGAGGACGGTTACAGGACTCAGGCTGCTCAGCACCCGCATATGCAAATTAACCGCCATCTTGTTCGTTCTGATTGGCTGTGGGCGTAGCGAAGGTGCGGTCAATTTGCATGTTTGGGTATTATTAGGTTAGATAATAAAAGGCTAATATGCAAACTGTCCCCTCGGGTGGGAGTTACACAGATCTGGAGCTCAACCAGTCTCTATGACTCAAACTGCGGTTGCCAACCAGTCTGATCCGGCCCCAATTAGCCCCATCCCCAACCTCCCACGGCCCTGCCCCCTGGCTGGCCCCACCTCCGATCAAGCCCCCCCACAACTGGTCCCACTCCCCTGACAGCTGGCTCCCCATGGGCTCCAATCAGGGGGCTAGCCAGCCAACCTCCTGGGGTCCCTCCCCCTGGCAGGCCAGCCCCCTGATAGGCCTCGATCGCCAGCTAGGCTGAGGTATCCCACCCATGCACGAATTCATGCACTAGGCCTCTAGTGTGTGGATAAAAAAATTCCAAACTCATAGAAACAAAAGAATAAGTAGGTGGTTGCTCAGGGCTGAGGTGGGGGAAATGGGGAGGTATAGATGAAAGGGTACACACTTTCAGTTATAAGATGGAAAAGTTCTGGCGATCTAATGTACCAACCTAATGCAAGATTTTAATAACAGGAAAAGTGTGTGTGTGTGTGTGTGTGTGTGTGTGTGTTGGGAGGTTTTATGGGAACTTTTTGCAGTATGTATGTTAATCTAAAAAATAAAATTATTACTTTAAAATATTCTCTTCCCAATTAAAGCTAATCAACAAACCAGCAGACAAGCAAAAACTCTTAGCATATTTCCATAGTCTGATAAATTTTATCTAGAAAAAAAATTGGGCAAACACTATACTTGAGAAACATAAGATTTCCTGTTATCACTATTCGTCCGGTTGTAGTAGAATCCCAGCCAATGCATTCACACAACACAAATGTACAAACACTCACATAAATAAGAGGTTATAAGCATTGGAAAGGAAGGAAAAACCTGGCAAAGGCAATCTGACTGTGTATGGAACCTCTCAAAACATCTACAAATAAATTATTAAAAATAATGAGTGATTCTAGAATGGCTACTGAAATTACAATGTCAAAATAAAATAACCAATCTATAAAAACTTAACAATTTGTAAAAAGGCAGAAAATCACCTTAAAATTTTTAAGCATCTCTGACCAATGAGATGCATGTATGTTCTGTTTGCAAAAGTGCTCAACATCAGAAGAGTTTAGGGATGTACCTTACCCACCAGAATTTCTAAAAGGAAAAGGCAAAAGAGTTGGAGATACCAAATTTAGGCAAATATATCAATGGAAACTGTCCCACATGGCCAGTGGTAGACATGTAAGGAAATTTTAGCAAATATTTTGTACTGTTTATTAAAGCTGAATACTATACTGTAGATTTACCCAATGATTCAGCAATTCTACTCCTAAATAGACACACAAAGAGAAATGTACTTCCTTATGTAATTTTAGTCTGCAAATATTTGAAGATCTAATTAATTATACATCATTCCTAATCAATTATAAATCAATAAAAATTTCAATTATTTATAGTAAGATCAAAAACAAAGTTTTATTCTAAACCAAGTTAATCTGACAAGATAAGTTAATGAATTAATATCTACTGATGGGTAAGTGATTAGCATATAACACATCTGAAAGTGTGAGCTTTACTATAATTTTAAAAATAGTTTAACTATAAAAATGCATTGCAAGCTTAAACAAATGCTTTAAAAAACACAAACATAAAACTCATTTAAAAACTAATGAACTAAACTATTAAGCTCCTAGAGAAAGGAATTGTCACTCCATTAGGACACTTCGTTAATCAGCAGAATTTTCCCTACAACTTAGGCATATGATAAATGATAACTATCTGTAAGTAAGCATTTAAGCAATGCAGGAAGTTATATGCAATTCTCAGGGTAAGTTTCTAAACATGTCTTCCCCAACACTGCTCTTTGCATTTGAGTTTTGGAAATAAGCTGAACCACACCTTTCTAGAGATCTGCATGCATTGGTTTAAGTATAATTCTAAGAGTCTTCTGATGGGAAAGTGATTGGAACACCACTCTCTCCTCCTTTATTCATAAAAAGTATGGATGCTAAATTAAAAACAAGTCTGCAAAAATCCAACTGAGATGTGATTATAGGAAGGGATGAGAGTCAATAAATAGAAATGTATCTTAAGAGGAGTCTAGACTGGGACTTGATTCATTAACTAGCTAGATAGATGGAGGGGCAGGCTCTTCTATATAAGGGACAGAATAAACCTGACACTGGAAGCAACTTGGTTCTGCCATTCTGCCGTGGTGGTTGTGCCTTGAGTAGAATGACAGTCCATGGCAGGGGTCCTCAAACTTTTTAAACAGGGGGCCAGTTCACTGTCCCTCAGACTGCTGGAGGGCCGGACTATAATTTAAAAAAAAAAACTATGAACAAATTCCTATGTACACTGCACATATCTTATTTTGAAGTAAAAAAACAAAACGGCAAAAACTCCCGCATGTGGCCCGCAGGCCGTAGTTTGAGGACGCCTGGTCCATGGTATCAAAAAGCCATAAACCTGGGGTATAGTTTTTTTTTTTTTTTTTTTTTTTTTCAGAAACCCTCCATTGATTGGTTCTTTTTGTTCTGAGAAATAAAAGGAAAGTAAAACAGGGCCAGAAGGGCGGTAACTTAGTGACATTAGAGGAGATGGAGAGGGAAATCAGCTCAGCAGCTCTACCAGGACCACGTCTGTAGGCCTGCAGAGTTTCACTACAGCTATTGTGCCTGACAGGTACTATAGCCCTTTCACCTGAGCTGCTCCTGGGATGGCTGACATCTTGATTCCTGGGCATTAGTAACGGTTGAGTGATAACAAGCACACGTTTGATTATACATGTAATATCTTTGGGGATCCTAACATATATTTGAAGAGGGAACCTACACAACCTATATGAAAGACAGGTCACTGATACTTAAGTGGGTGGAGATGCAAAACATTTTAATTTGGTTTTAAAAGATATGCAATCTGCCCTAACAGGTTTGGCTCAGTGGATAGAGCATCAGCCTTCGGACTGAAGGGTCCCAGGTTTGATTCCAGTCAAGGGCATGTACCTTGGTTGTGGGCACATCCCCAGTAGGGGGTGTGCAGGAGGCGGCTGATCGATGTTTCTCTCTCAGGATGTTTCTAACTCTCTATCCCTCTCCCTTCTTTCTGTAAAAAATCAATAAAATATACCATATTTTCTGGTGTATAAGACGACTGGGCGTATAAGATTTTCCTGGGTTAAAAAGTCATTTTATACGCCAGAAAATACGGTATATTGGACTATATTGATGGGATTAGATATAATGGATTAGATATATTGGACTACCATATTTTCCGGCATATAAAACAACTTTTTAACCCAGGAAAATCTTATACGCTGGAAAGTACGGTATTTTTAAAAAACAAAAAAATAAAAGATATGCAATCTTATTTTACATCCAAAGATCTTTAAGCCTAAATTTACTCATTTACTGGTTACAGCTACATAAGAGACTAAGAACATTGAAATTCAACTCTTTTCATAAAAGTATTTTTTTCCTGTAGAATTTAGATCCTTTATTGTTAGAATTGTCACCGAAAGCAAGGATAGGACCATATGTAAACCTTCCAAACACATACAGGCGTCTATCCACTGAAACCTCTCAATACCTGCCTCCTGATATTAGCAATAAATAAAAGAAGAAGAAAAAAAGACACCATGGGCTTATTTTTCTAAACTTATATTTTGTTGATTTTACATTTAAAAAATTTATCAACCATGAGTAAAACAATTAAAACATCTTTAAATAACTACGAAAAGTCAAAGCCCATATTTAATCTGCTGCCTCCAAAAGTTCCTTAGAAAGCTTAATTAAATAGCAATTCATCTGTGCATGCTGTTCAGTCTTCTCAAGCCTGATAATGCTGTAGTCTTAATTAAAGAAAAAAGCTAATGCAGCTTTCGGTTTTTATTCTGTTAGATCAAGAGGAAAAGCACTCAGCACCTCCATCAACATCACTCAGAGCTGTTCAATTACAGGTTGATTTTTTTCAGTTAACTCTCCGTCAGGCCTGCAAATCATATCAGAGCACGTGCCCCACAGTTCCTCACGTTTTTGCTTCAAGGTTAAATATGAATGTTGAACATCTACTTGATGGTAGAGCTAAGACCTTTTGCAATTGAACTATCTACTTAGCCATCAAACTCAAGAGCAGACTGAAGTTATTCTGCTTCGCCTGTCTCTAAATCTGGGGCACTCAGATGGCAGTCCATTTCCCCATTATTGTCTTTTAAAAATATCTGGGACTAGCCAATATTTGCATCTCCTCTCTAACACTGAGCTGCCGTAAGAGCCTCTGAGGGTACTTCAGCTGCAGTCCTTCTAAGGGCTCAATGGCGGATTCATCAATAAGGAATGGAACCTTTAGACCCTGTTCTCATTAAGAGAACTTGTGTGCTTTTCTTGAAGCGAGGGAATACCATTGACTCATTGATCCATGGAGCTCCAGAGCTGTAAGCTATCTCAAGAAGATTGCCCCGTGTAGTCTTCAAGCACATACAATTCTAAAAAGAGCCTTTAGGCTAGACTTCAAAAACAGTCTCACCTTCTAAGAGATCAAGTTGCACAACCTTCTAATCTGTCGGAGACAGGCATTGTTTTGAAAAAGACCAGGTCAAGTTTTTCAATAAAAACCAAATACACGATGCATATTATAATATAAGCATGTGTATGTTCAATATTCTTTTCTGCTTCATTGATCTCTGCATGAGGAAGAAGATAAAGAGATAACTATCGCTTTTTGCTTCATCAGGGTGTGTATCTAAGGTAGATGAGGGGGTTCAGGTAGTATTGAAGGAGAAGAGAGAAACTGATAGTTTTGAGTGTAGAGGTACAGAGTGAATTCAGAAGAGCACAGAATTTATAGAAGCCAAGGAAAGAATACCAAAAAAAAAAAAAATTATCTGAAAAAATTAATTGGAGAGACTAAATATAAGAATTGGTGATATAATCATGTAGTTTTGAAATTGTCCTTTTGTTTTTGCTTGCGGGGAGCGGGCCTAAGCCATCAGTGGACATCCTTAACGCTGCCTAGGAGGTGGGAGAGGCTCCCACCTCCGCTGCTGCACTCCCCAGCCGTGAGCCTGGCTTCTGGCTGAGCGGTGCTCCCCCTGAGTGCACTGACCACCAGGAGGCAGCTCCTGCATTGAGCGTCTGCCCCCTGGTGGTCAGTGAGCGTCATAGTGACCAGTGGTTCCACAGTTGGGTCGATTTGCATATTAGCCTTTTATTATATAGGATGTGTCTTTTCCTTCAATTTCTTGGATTATTTTTATCCATTCTATGACTTTATTTCACTCAATGATATTGTTTAAGTTCATTTTTCAATAAAAGTTGGCATGCCATACTGTATTAGTTTTAAGTGTACAAATAGTGACTAGACATTTATATACCTTACAAAGTGATTACCATATAAGTCTAGTACTCATCAGACACCATACATAGTTATTACAATATTGACTATATTCCCTGTGCTGTACTTTACATCCCCATACTATTTTTGAGCTATTTGTAGTTCTTAATCCCGTTCACCTTTTTAAAGCACCTCTCATCCTCCTCCCATCTGGTGACCACCCATTTGTTTTGTGTATCCATGATGTTTGTTCATTTGTTTTGTATTTTAGATTCCACACTTGCTTTGCTTTAAAGGTGACCTGTGACCTGTGAGCTTTGCCAGTACTCAGATTCATAGATACAACTTTGGACTTTTAAACAGCATTGGGCTCCATCTCTTCCTGGCACTGCCATTACAGAATGGACTAAACTGCTTTACAAATTGACCTTGTTTGGTACAATAGGACAGCTTCCAAAAAGTTGCATGTAAATTACATCCTATTTTTAATATGCTAGCATTTTCTATTGACTTATGTCCTGCTGTGAATCCTTTAAAAAGTGTATAATTAGTTTCTAAATTTAACCTACACATAAACCCAGATTTTCAAACATTGGGATTGCCTAATTAAGATTCTCTAAAGAAGGGAACATAGACCTTTTTTATTTGTGTTTTTCATAACTTTGAAAGTTTCTGAATGTCCTTTTTCACACCTATGCCAGTCTATTCCATTTCATATTTAGTGAGCAATCAGACCTTTCTTTTTCATATCATCAACGTGATTGCAATTTTACGTCAGAAAATATTTGGACTACACCATCATGGTAAATCTTTTTTGTGGTGTTTTTTTTTGTTTGTTTGTTTGTTTGTTTGTTTTTGTGTGTGTGTTTAGCAATGATATCGATTCTCATATGTTTTAGAAACATCCTTTAGCTCCCAGGCATTTGCTAACCCCAGGTTAGGAGCTCCTAAATTTGGATCACTTGAGAAAAATCAAATAGTGTAACCACTGCTTTTATTTTATTTTTTAACTTTATTTTTATTGTCTGCACTATTACAGGTATCCCCATGGATCCCACCCTTTGCCTACCTCCAGCCAGCCTCACCCTCCCTTCCCTCTAGCCAACACCACACGGTTGTCTGTGTCTATGGGTTATGCACATATGTTGTTTGGCTAATCCCGTCACCACTGTTTTTAAGTCTAGATATGAGTCATTGTTCTGCAAACCATGAACAAAGTTCCAGCCTAGAAGTACCTTGGAAACATGTCCCTAGTCTCATCTCTTGTTACTAATTTTGCATTTATATGCTGCACATTTATACACGTTGGCTTCTTTGACATCAATTCAGGAATTAACTATCACTCCCTCTGGGAGCCTTACTTTCCTCGAGGCAGTCACTTGCTCATCTGTGCTATGCAGCACATAGTGGGTATTCTTGGCTCTGTGCATACGCACTGTAATTCGTTGCATCTGTGTTACACTCACTCTCTAGTGCAATGGGCCTCACACTGAAGTTCCCTTGGAGCTGGAATAAGCAAAGACTTCCTAAAGCAAGCATGTCAAACTCCTGGCCCGCGGGCCGCATGCCTCATTTATTTGGCCGGTGTTAGCCTTTGAGTTCCACATGCTTGTTCTAAATGGTACATGGGAGTGAACAGTGTTTAGGACATCAAGTTTCATATTCTTAACCTCCATATGTATTCCTTTTAACATTAATTTTTCTCTGAACTTAGTTATAGTTATGCTGGTCTTTTTTTTTTTTTTTTAAATCACAATCCCTTTCATCATTGCTTTACTCACACAATGCAATAAGTATGTTGGAATATCTATTTTGTCAAATTTAGGTAACAGAGCGAGAGGGCTCCTATGACTGTTCTATATGATGAGGGTGCCTTGTAGAAAACAGTAATCTAAGAGTGCATGCTAGATGCTAGGGTTGGTTTGTGGGTGGTAACACCACATAGATGTTTATGTGTTTATATTTAAACAGATTTCTTCTCTTTATGTTTTGTTTCTCCTAAGTAATCAGATATACTGGATTCTGTCTTGTTGGTTACTGTGTACCAATCAGATGATAGACAACTTGTCAAAAGAGGGGGTTGGGGACAATTCTGCCTGCAGGTGAGAGACAAATGTGCATGACGTCTAGAACTGTTCCTCAAATCTGTTTCCATGTAGCTCACTTTTCCAGAATTTTAAAATTCTACTCTGCAAAAGCACCTCACGTTGTGAACACCAGATAGAGACACAAGGAATTCAAATGTTTTTCAAGAGTTTTGTGGCAGCCTGAAATGCAGAGAAATAAAAGCAATTAAGAAGCAGAGGATTTCAGAATTATCTAGGCCAACCTGGGACGTGCTTCTCTCACAGAAGCAAGCAAGATGGTTCTATTTTTGCCTTGGGGTTTCCAGGAGGTAAGCTCTCTGGAAAATAGAAATGACCAGGCCTCCTGGGAACTGGATTCCAAAATGAGATTTGTGGCAGAAAATGTAAGCAGATGTTTAAGCTACAAAGATGTGGGGTGGCATTGCTAAATAAAGTCCATTGATAACTGAAACTAGTATTCTTCCCCTCGACTCACTGAATGATAGAGTATGTCATGTAACTTCTCTGAGCTTCAGTATTTCCAACTCTAACGAGAATGATGATGTTTATTTAATATAGATTTCAAGGAAATGTGTGAAATAATATCTGGAAATATTTAGATGAGCTGTATATGGGTTCTGTAAAAATAAACTCTTGGGTGGTGTGGGAGGGAGATTCTTAGTTTATTGGTTACTGTGCCATAGCTTATTCTATCTCTACTAGTAGAGAAATTGATACTGGGGGGAGGGTGTACTGTCATAACAACAAAATAAAAATCCTAAACTATGTGGGATTGACTTATGAGTCAAGATCACTGATGTCTTAGCTTGGAAAGTTAAAGATCCTTGTCCTGCAGAGACAAATGATTTTGCAAAGGAGACTTGTGCTGTAAGTAGAAAGACAAGTCAAACCTACTGAATTTATAACTCTAGGGGAAGATGTGGAAAAGCAGAATGTGAAGAGTGCATGCTAACTACTATTGCCTACGTTCGAAAAGGTATTACAGAACTAGCTGAGATTCAGAAATAACTGGATGATCTGCAAGCAGAAATTAAATGAATGAACAAAGCCCAGAAATTTAGATCCTTGGATGGTTGAAAATCTATGGCTCCTTGTCCCTATAAGATTTGGAATTAAAAATATAATGCATTGAGAAACCAGGGGCCAGTGAAACTTTTCAGTTAATTAAAGTAACTCAAGCTATAACTTCTCAGTGAAAAACACCTACTCAAGGCAAAGATCAGATTGCTGGTGTGGTCTTCCCACCTATTGTTCCAGATAGTCCCAGAGGAGCTGCTCTTAAACTGAAAAGGGTTTGGGATGCAGAGTTAAGGAAAGAAAGTCAATCAGATTTTAGAATTATACCTGAAAAATAACTTGGCTTATGATTACTGAGCAGAACTGAACATAAGTAAATGCATCAGAACCCAAATAAATTTTTGAGAAGATTGTATTGTGAAAACAAACAAAAATCAGAGTGTGGACAAAGGAGGCTTTGATGTTTTTTAAAAAAATTATCTTTATTGTTGAAAGTATTGTAGAAGTCCCCTTGTTCCCCCATTAACTCCCTCAATCCCATCCCCCCGCCCCTCCAGGCCTCACTGCACTATTGTCTGTGTGCTTGGGTTATGCACATAAATTCTTTGGTTAATCTCTTCCCACCCCCTGTCTCTCTCCTTCCATCTGAGATTCCACACTCTGTTCCATGCTTCCATGTCTCTGAATCTATTTTGTTTGTCAGTTTATTTTGTTCATTAGATTCCACATATAAGTGAAATCATGTGCTACGTATCTTTCTCTGACTGGCTTATTTTGCTTAGCATAATATCATTCTATTCCCATGGGCTTAGTCCTTTGATCAAGGATGTCACGTGATCTTGTTTAGAATGCTAAACAGAGATTCTGTCTTCTTCTGGAAGATAGTATGGGTGCGTGAACCCTGAGATTGCTATAGTATGTTGTCACCATAAAGAAAGTGAAACTTGGAGTCAAGTGCCACAGTGGGAGAGAGTCAAAGAAATGGAATTGGATTCTAAGCCACTGAATCAAACAAACCCTGACAACTATTTTATCTCTGTTCTTTAAGATACCCAAGCCAATCCAACATTTTTATTGTTTAAGGCAGCCAAGTAGAATGTTCTATTTCTTGCATCTGAATGAATAATAAACACATAGGTACTGCAATAATTTCTATTTTAGTGATGCAGAAATCAAGGGACAGAGAGCTGAACTGAATTGTCTAGCATCATATAACTGATAAATAACCATATCAGAATTAGAACCCTAATTGCCCAACTCCAAGTCCCATGATTACAATCACTGCGTGTGATGTTATGATTTTGATTTTCATTCTGCTGTTCTCACAATCTGCCACTGCGAAGTTTTAGAGGGAAAACAAAACCAGAAAACAGGATTGCTCTCTCCCAAGGTACAATTCTTTCTAGAACTCTTACATCTATTTTCAGCGAGACAAATTAGAAAATTGATTCTTCTTTTCAAGCCCTGATTATCATAGAGGGGCCTCCATTATCCTTGCCCGAGTGCAGCGGTAATAACAAGGCCCGGTGATTATTGGATTTGAGTTCGCCACCCTTGCTGAAGAAGAACTGTACAAAAGGGAGGAAGCTGTGGAGTCAGTATATGCCCTATCTGAAAACAGCCATCAGCTGTGACTGATGAACATCTGGGCAGTGCTTGTGCTGGGTGGAGGGAAGGTGCACAGCTACATTAGTTGCTGCATTTCATAAAAATTAACAGCTGGAATCTTTAGGTCAGCAGACTTAACAAAAACAGATCATTTATTTCTGGAGGATGGAGCAGATGTGAGTGCATTTGAAAAATATGTGTGTCTGTGGATGTCTGTAGGTGTTTGGTATGAAAATGATAAAGAGATTTGTTTCCCTAGGCATGTGGTCATTAGATTAGGGGCTCTTGCTGATGGTTGGGATCACAGAAATTGGGGGTGGGAGGAGTTAGAAGAGAGGTATCTTGGAGGTAAAGAAAAGGCAAAATGAAATAAGCGGACACCTTGTCCAAACACTGGGCTTTAGGAGCCCAGGATTCACAAGGTGCATATGCCAAAGGAATCCAAAATACCACAGACATGGTTTTTTCTTTTTCTTTCTTTCTTCTTCTTCTTTTTTTTTTTTTTTTTTTTGCTGTTAAAAGCCAAACATTTTTTTTTTAAATATAATTTAACTGAAACTTTATCCTTCAGAATTGAAAACATACTTTCTGACCATTGCTCTGCAATTTTAGGAATACACCCTCTTTAATTCTTGGTCATTATTATCTTTTAAAATGGTTTAATAATGCTGCAGAAAGAAAAGAATACGTAGAAACACTTTTCTGATGCTGCATATTTCTAAAATAATACACCAGCAGAGTCCAGAATCATAAACTGTCAGAGCTGGAGTGACCTCCAAGTTCATTCAGTGCAATGAGGTTGCTTGGAGCCATTCACTGTTTCTGCTTCAGATGGGACAGCACTGAGTCACTCCAAAAAAGCAGTGTGCCCTTGGCAAAAGCCACTGCAGAGCCCGTTCTACTTTTAAACCACACACACACACACACACACACACACACACACACACACACACACACATATATATATATATATATATATATATATATATATCCGAAATTCTAACCCCTCTTCATTCTGTACATTTTTAGCATTAATTACATGAGCTGCCAGGTCTCTCTCAATGGCCTCTGGTTGCTCTAGTATAACATGTCTCTGAGGGCTGCCCAAGGAATCAGGATTGCCATGCCCAGCCCCGAAGCTGGTAGGGGCTGGGGCAGCGGCCTGTTAACCTGTGATGACAGAGATTTGCATGCAATGTGTCTTCTCTCTGTCCCTGGAAATCCTCTGGAGAATTAGGGAGTGTCCATGTGAATGCAAGGCTGACAGGAGAGGACGGAGGGAGGGGAGAAGGCAGAACTTGAGGGCACAAGAACGCAAACACTTCTTTACTTTGCTAAGTCACCACCATTGCAAGGAGAAGAGCTTAAATGACTTGGACAAAGTGGGCCACATTCCTTCCACACAGGGTAGCACCCTTTAGAAGTTTTCCTAAGTATGTCCTCAGATGGCCTTTTTCAGTGGCTCTTAAGAGTGTCCGAGAGCCTGGGCCCTGAGCTGAATAAAGGAAAGCGCTCCTATTGTCAGAATGGGCCAGGGGTCCAACAAACTCCACCTGGGCCAAATCCAGCTGGTCACCTGTCTTGTAGTAATAATGACGATTACATTTTTAAACAATTGGAACGAATCGTAAGCATCATATTTCGTAACTTATTAGGTGGAGTTCGAATTTCTGCAAAGAATCCGGCCATGCCAGTTTATCATGGCGGTGACAAAGGCCACATGGCTCACTTCCAATTTCCAAACCCCTGGTAAAGGAAAGCATGAAATTATTTATGCTCTTAAATTCTTCCCAGATTAAATGCGTTGAGATCCACAAATGATTCTTTTGGTGTCTGTGAATAGTGCTAATATTTTTAAAGATATTCATTTCTTCCAAGCATTGGATTTAGGTCAAGGGAGGTTGCTTTAGACTATCATTAAATATAAACTGCATTTTTAAAAATAAAGACTACTCTGTGATGAAAGGAAAACATTGTCCTGAGCCCCATTCAGCTCTTCCTCTAGCATCAGTAAAGGATGTGGGAAAGTTGTAGGACACTCTTGCTTCACTTCCTACTTCCCCTGGGAAAGGCTCCCAATGAGACCCCAGACTACAGTCGTTCCCCTCTTGCCTGATCCATATTGCCATCCAGTAGCTGTTTGAGGTTTGAGTACACTTGCCTCATGGAATCCTTTTGTCTTGCATCTTTTTATTCTGCTAGTTAACTTTTAGTCCATTGCATGTGTGCCTGCCTCTTGCCTCCCCAGTTAAGCCTAACCACTGCTGCATAGGGAGGTGACCCATGTCTTGGACCTGCAGTCCCCAGAGAACGAACCATAATGCTTGTATGTGCAGAGCTAGTGTTCTGTATCCATGGTCTTGATGACATTTCTTGCTGCTCATTAATATGAACCTAACTGGTTGAGTGGACAGACATTAACTAATTAGGGATGCAAATATCTAATATTAGAGGCCTGGTGCATGAAAATTCCTGCACTGAGGGGGTTCCCTCAGCCTGGCCTGAGCCCTCTCATAGTCCGGGACCCCTTGGGGGATGTCCACCTGCCAGCTTAGGCCCGCTTCCTGGGGTATAGGGCCTAAGCTGGCAGCCAGACATCCCTCTGGCAGCCTGGGAGCCCTCAGGGGATGTCCGACTGACAGCTTAGGACTGCTCCCCACGGGGAGTGTGTCTAAGCTGCAGTTGGACATCCTTATGACTACAGAGGACATCCTTATCTTTATCCGCTTCTGGCTGAGCGGAGCTGCCCCTGTGGGAGCACACTGACCACCAGGGGGAAGCTCCTGCATTGAGCGTCTGCGCCCTGGTGGTCAGTGCACTTCATAGCGACTGGTCGTTCCTGGTAGTTCTGCTGTTAGGGTCAATTTGTATATTATCCTTTTATTATATAGGAGGATGCTTACCCTCAAGCTAAAATATTATTCATATTGGTATAATACGGGGTCTCCTAAAATGTGTATACTTTTGTGGGAACAGTCTATAGGAGATGATTAAGTGTTGGCAAAATTATGTTTTTCCTATGACTTTCACTTTTTGAGCAAAATACATTTTTCCAAAAATTACAATCCCTTAGTTTACCTTGAACAATATAACCAAAGCACCGAAGTTAAAGAGAGGATCTACTGCCTTGTTCTTTAGAGTTGTTATCTTTGACTCCCATTAAAATGTATATATCAATTCATTCACGTCCTGTTTTAGCCCCAGGATTCTGGGCAGCATCTCCAAACAGAGATACCTGGTGGCCATTCTTGTAAACAAAGAATAATTTGGTTTGGAAATTGCTGACTTTTAAATTATTAACACAACAGCACACCAGGAAAAAAAGAAGGGTTTCCCTTGCCTGTGATAGAATCGCAGCATTTTTCTCTCGAAGTTGTCACCATTCGATGTGAAAAATTGTTTGATGTTGCTGAGGTTGAAAACGCTCGTTCATTTTTTTCTCCTAGAGGAAAGCCTTTGTTTCTCAGTTTGATATTTTTCATGAATAATTGGAGACTGGGGAAATTGAAAAGGATTTTTGTCTCTGGCTGAAATGAAGTGGTAACCATTCTTGGAAATCAAACCCTGCAAAATAGCAAGTACTTTCTTTTTCTCAACTGTTTAAAGAGAACCTGGGTACTGGGAGGCAGAAAACAAAACTGAAAGAAAAAGCCATAATCGCAATGGGGTGCCTGCTTCATACTTTCTAAAGCCACCGGGAAAGTCTTGATCCGGGTCTCTATAGTCTATTTGCAATGCAGTAGCTATTATCCCAGAGAATGTTTCCTGCCCATGCCTAGGGAAGTCTGTGCAGATCCCTTAAATAGATATACAGTCTTATGAAAGCTAACAAATCCAGGCATTGTAGCTTATCATTAACAACAGTTGGCTCCTTGCCATAGGAACCCATTTATAATATCTGCCTAGTCTCTGTGCGTCAACTTGATAAGTAAAAATAATCTACACTAATAAAAGAGAAACGTGCAAATTGACCATCACTCCACTGTGTCCACCAGCAAATCAGGAGGGATTATGCAAATTAGAAGGACCAATATGGCGGCCGCACATCTGCTCCAGGAGCAGAGTGGCCAGGTGGGACAGGATGCCTGCTATGACAGGGAGGGTGGGGGTCAAAGGGATCTACAAGAGCGGCACACCTGCCACAGCGAAGACGAATACTGCAGACTCCGGAGTCTGCATCAAAGACGAAGATGGCAGACTCTGGCCAGAGTCTGCAGCAAAGGCAGCAGATCCTAGGTCCCAGGTGCCGGAGGAAAACCGGTGCTGGAAGCCAAGGGAAGGAAGGCGTATTGCATGAATCTCTTCATGCAACGGGCCTCTAGTAATATTAATAATACTATTAAAGGCAACACTAACAACAGCAGCAATAGTAGTAGTAGCTACCAGATAAGGAATGCCGATTTGCCAGGCAGATTAAGTACTACATGGCTTATGACTGAGTTAATACAACACTCTCCCAAAATATAGTAGGTATCATTAGTCCCATCACCCAAATGAAAACTTTGAAATAAAGTCATTTCTCCCAGGATAGACATTCATTGTGAATAGAGGTAGAATTAAAACGCAGTCCAGCTCTAGCTGGTTTGGCTTAGTGAATAGAGAGTCGGCCTGCTGCCTGAAGGATCGTGGGTTCGATTAGGGTCAAGGGCACGTACCTCAGTTGCAGGCTTGATCCCTGGCCCCACTCAGGGTGCATGTGGGAGGCAACCAATTGATGTGATGTGTGTCTCTCACATCGATGTTTCTCTGTCTCTGTCTCTCCCCCTCCCACTCTCTCTAAAAATCAATGGAAAAATATCCTTGGGTGAAAACACACACACACACACACACACACACACACACACACACATACAGACACACACCAGATCAGTTCGGCTCCAAGGAAATTGCTAACCCCTATTCTTAGGATGCTTTAAAATCTAGATGAGATCATTGGACACACTAAGAGGGAGGGAAATGAGAAAGAAAATGTTTCTAAATACAAAATGATTGACCTGGACGTTATTCAGGGAAGACATTATTCATTTACCGGAGGGGTGGTGGAGGGGGGCTCAGTGGAGGAGGCTGTGGGAATGGAAGGTGGGACTGATCAATCCCCTAATGAATGGGTCAGCAGAAAATTCAACATCTTGAAGTGGGAGGTGAGTGCAGATAAAGAAGTTCCTATTGATTTCATCTGTTCCTCCGATCGACAGAGACACATAGTCAGTTACACCTGCCCTTTCAAGTGTCCACCAGAAAAGAACCCAGTAAAACCACCTCTTCCACCCAATGCTCATCCTACGGCCCCTCCCCTGTGCTTTCTTCCAAAGATAATAGCTCAAGGGAACAGACAATGACATTTCATGACTTGGCGTAATGCCGGTTATCCGTTCTTTACCGGAAAACAAGTCTGGGAAACCAGGAGAGGGAGACAAAGGGACTGGGGTAGTGTCAGAATACACCCCGCACCTGCTGGCCGTGGGCCTGGCTAGGGAGGCTGTGGCTGGCTGAATCGGGAAGAAACATGGGCAAGCTGAAGTCGAGGGGGCAGAGGTCATACCCTCATGCAAGGGGCAGACTAAGGGCCCATGAGGAGACGCAGCCCAAGAGCAGCCCAGGGCGTTGGGTGTATAGCATTGATGTCCACAGCGGGTGTGACAAGTACGCCTGACACGGAACAGCTTGTTTCAGGAATTTTGCACCAGAAAGCAAGATGAGAAGAAATAGGAAAATCTTCTGCCTCAAAGCAAATAGCTACTAGAAGGGAGAGAGGCAGCAGGCCTCCCCCTGGTACATGGGGTGCAGGTCTTTGTCATAACCCAGTCACAGAAGACAGAGATGAGGAAGAGGGGAAACTAAAATGTCCCGGGTCCTCCAGAGGCACCAGCTGACAGAGGAGCAATCAGCAGCCCTGACATATGGTTTAGGGCTAGTTGGAGGTTGGCTCTGGTGGGGGGTAGTCTAACATCTCAAAGAAAAGAAAAGAAGAAAAGAGAAAAGGAAAGTAAAGAAAAGGAAAAAAGAAGAGAAAAGAAAAGAAAAAAGTTTATGAATTTCTCAAAGGCAGGGCTCCTACCTTCCTGTGTCGTTTATTTATTTGTTCTCGGTATCCCTGAGAATCTAACGTGGAGACTTGTTCGGAGTATTGCTTAATGGATGGTATTTAATTGGCGAGCTTAATGCGACTGTAAATAAAAGAGGATGTATAGGCAGCACCAAAAATGGGAAATAGAAATAACGCGTCTTTTAAAGGAGAACAATGAGAAGGCTCCTTCTCACAGCTTTGCTCCCTGCAGCATGGCCCTGGCTCGCTGCAATGCAAATGGCGGGAGGTGATGGAGAGATGTGCATGTTCCTGAGAACCTTGCCATCTATCTGCAGGATGCCAAGGGGGAGAGAGCCTGCAGCCCCGGCAGCGCCGATCCATCAGGCGAATGGGCACCGCTGGCCGACACCGTGATTACTCAGCCATCGCTGGCGGAGATGCTGGAAATGCGCGCGCCATGGCTGCGGGCAGAGGACCCAGCACAAAGCTCCATTTGCACTTGTCCCGCGTTCAAAGGAAGAAAGAAGAAAAGCAGGGGACAGGAATGAGCCCAGCATACAAAGCAAAGGAGTACGCCCGGCATCTAACTGAAGCTAAGTTCCGGGGAGAGAAGGAATTAGTTTCAAAGAGACTAACTTCCCACTCTGAAAGCATCTTCTTTGCTGGTGTGCTAGGGCAGTGCCCTTCAGAAATGAAGGCCTGGGCCCCCTTGAGTCTGCCTTCTGGCCTCTGCCAAAGTGGTCTCCCAGGGGGAGCAGAATCAGCTACCTGAGGACTTGCTGTGCCCTAGGCCTGCTGACTCAGAACCTGGGAGGCGGGGAGGGAGAGGGGGAACTAGCTTCTGTAGTTAATAAGCCCTGAAGGTGGTCATGATGCCCAGTGAAGGCCAAGAGCCACCAGCGTCATCTGCGACGGAAGTGATTGGTTCCTTCAACTCCTTTGGTTTGGACAACTATTTGAGGTCCTTCCACTCAAGAGGGACCCAGAGACTGACCTGTACCTCGTGTCAGGACCACACCCTCATTTCTTGGAGTGAAGGCTTCGGGGACTCTGGTAGACATTGGGAGTGACCTTGACTGTTGCTTCTGAAAACAGTAGTCAGTGCAAACAACTACCAAAACGCTAATTTCTAAAAGTTAGAAACATGGTTCAGACATACACCTCATGCATGTCAACGATTTTACTTAACGCATTCCTTGAGGAGGACACTAGCAAGATGGGAAAGCTGAGCAACTGGATTGTTCAGTGAAGGTAAGATTAGAAACAAAACGGTTTAATGCCTTTTTGAGCAATAAAAGCCTAGCTTTGGGGGTTTATCTTTTCCTACCGGAACATAAATCGTTTGCATCTCTATGAGATACAAATCTGCAAGGCAACACACCTTTGTAGAGTCTGGGCACTTAATTAAAAGTAAATAGTAAAGTCAAGCAGTGTATACTCTCCTAGGAAATTGAATACTTTTGGGGGTCGGCCTGTTGAATAATGCTCCAGAATGACATTGAACAAAGCAGGCAACATCCCCAGGGTCTTTCTTATAAGTCTTGGAAACTTTTAAACACTCACGATCTAATCTTTCCATCCTAATTCTTAGCGGGGTAGGCTGGGCTCCTGGCTCATGGTTAACCTGTGAAATTTGCATTTAGCTCCCCCATGGTGGTGATGGTATGATCCTGGCTGCACCCCCATACAGTGCTGGGTGTAACAGGCACAGGTGCTCCTGTGTATTACCCAGGTTCTGGCCGGGCGCAATATCCCTGTTCCTCTGCAGCCCTCCCACCCCACGTTTGTATGTAGGCAACTTGGTTCTCCCACAGGCCGTCTGCAGAGGGTACCAACAAGTGTGGTTCAAGTTTAGAAAGGAGCAGCTCAGAGGAAACTCCCCCTCTCTTAAAGGCCCCTAACTGGGATGCTGATCATCGCTGTGGATTTTTTCAAGATGCCAATCATGTCGCAGGTAAGCCAGAGCTCCCTTTTATATAAGGAGTACCTTTTAACCACCAGGACGCAGGAGGCCCCAAGGAGGAGGATGTGACTGGAATCTTGACCGTGAAGCAGAAGCCAAAGCCAATCAGGACCTCAGAGAGAGAAGCAGGACACCCTGAGCACTTGCTACATTGATTTCTCTGAGCAGAAACGCTGAGAAACCCCCAGCCTTGGCCGCCATCTTCAGTCTACAACCTGCCCCCTGTCGCTGTATTTCAAGGGTTCCTAACTGAGAGTCCAGGAACTCCCCCAAAGTTCCGAGGATAGAATCAGGGGCTCCCAGAATATGGAGGGAGAAAAAGTGGAATCTTTATTTCCCCAAATTCTAACTGGAATTAAAACATCTTTTTTCCATGATTAGTGAAGGCAGCAAACTATTGTAGTATGACTTTGTCATGTATATTTTCACATTATCGCTTTGTCACTGTGTTTGATTTTGTCAGTTAAAGTGTTAAAAAAGCATATACTATATAACTATCCGACTCATTTAGAAATAGTTTGATGACTACATTTAGATGTAGTTTACTTTGTCATCTTATTTATTTTGCTGTGTCCACTGGAAAACATTGTTCTAAGAAGAGACTCATATGCTGTCAGGTTTCTGAAGGGGTTCGTGCCACAAAGGAAGCCTAATAATCCTTGTGCATTGTAACTGCGACCAAAACAAACAAACCAAAATGGATTTTTGTGTACTTTTCTGTTGACTCGTGCTTTGTAAGTTTTGTGGCGATATTTTCTTTTCCTGCACATAAACTTGAAAACAAGGTGTCTGGTTACTATGTACTATGTTCTTCTCCTCCTGAGCTGATCACACACGTGCACACACACACACACACACACACTCACTCAGACACACACTCACACACACTCACACTCACCCACACACACACTCCGGCTCACATAAACCACTTTCTTTTTGAAAGGATTCTTGGGGTTTAAATGTAGAAGGTAACACAGATGAAATTCAGGAGCTCCGACACACACACAGCTGTTTGAACAATTCTCTGTCTAAAAGATATGATGGTAGAAAAGCCACGGTCTGCTTACTGGCACACACAACCTCTAGTCCAGAACAGCTTACAATTCTGAAAGACACATTCAAAAACACCTTGGACCCACAGTGGGCTAGCGTGGTGGGACTTAACGTCAGCTACTCATCTTGATGAGTTAACAATAAAGACTTGGTTTGAGAACCAGCACATCAAAAGGAGGAATCAGCAGCTACAAACTTGGCCAAGTCTGGCAGTAGAAGCACCGAACCAGGTCACTTCAGTGAAGGAAGAAAAGACCCTTTACCCCTAACTTCCACAAACACTCATCCCATGAGTGGCAGCATTGCGCATGCCTATGACCATGAACCACCTAATGCCTTGAGCTATTGAGCAACCTGGAGGGGCTGGTGCCTCTGTGTGGAATGCATCATGGGATTCTCAGCCTTGTGATCTCCCACAGATGTGTCTGGGGGGGCCTCTGGTCCTCCTTGGGCCTCAGGCCCTTCTGATGTGGATCAGTTTATACAACTATATGCCGTACCTGGGGAGGGTCACCCCATCAATGGAGATCAGTTAGTACCTCTTCCTGAAGTGCCCTGGTTGTGGGGTGTGACTGGCACCGATTTTCAGTGTGCAGGCTGACACATCCACAGCTCTTGAGAAAGGTTGGTGATCCAGATTTTGCCAAATGGAGAGACATTTCCAAATCCCCTTAATGGGTCCACTCCAGTCTAAACAGATCCTTCTGTAAGAAGATACCTCTCTACCTTTTATCATTGCCTGACATTTCTGGCTTCTGAGTCTCCTCAGCCAAATTTCAGTATCGAGGACAACCAACCAGCCAGTTTTTGGGGGTCCTAGCTTATCTCAATTAAGCTTAGCTCCATGAAAACCCCCCACAACTAAAGCCAACACCATGTAAAAATCTCTATTACCCATGGATCATCTTTATGTCTCAAAAAAGACCAAAAGAAAAACATTTAGGAGCATGAAATCAGCAAGATCAGTGGACTAGGAGGTCCCAGCACTTGTTCCTCCAGAGAAACAAGATACTGATGAGAGTAGCTCTGAGAGAGCCCTGGAGTATAATGACGACGCCATGGCAACCAGCGGAGCAATCAAAGATGGTCATGTAAGAGAATCTTAGGCAGCACTTACCTTCGTCGCCCCAGCTCCCAGTCCTGCAGAGCTTGCCACCAAGAGGAATCCCCCAGCTGTGATGTCCCCTGTGGGGGGGAAGGAGAGAAGGAGATCAGCAGCTTTCACCACCAAGGACACAGCAGTCCCTGTGGCTGTCAGGGACACCCTAAGGTTTTGCAACAGAGAACTTCTTCATCCTGTGCCTGTGCCAATCTCAGCTAATGGAGCTGCGCAGAATCCATGCCACTGAGTCCCCGGAGGAGGAGCCAATGCTGTGACCCCACCCACAGTGACCCTGGCCCAAGGCATGAACAACCACTCCCTCGATGGTATTGAGAATGTTCAGGCAAAGGTTTTAATTCAAGCAAAGTTTTTTTTAATGTTTTTTTTAATCTTTATTGTTAAAAGTATTACATATGTCCCTTCCGCCCCCCCCCCCCAACCCCCATTGACCTCTTCCAGCCCGCCCACCCCCATCCCCACCCTCCAGCCCCAGGCCTTCACCACCCTATTGTCAGTGTCCATGAGTTATGCATATTTGCATACAAGTTCCTTGGTTTATCTCTTCCAATGAATACAGTACTACCTCAGGTCCTGCAGCCAACAGGACCCTCTACTGTTTCCCCCAGGGTTACAAAGTCTCAAACAAGTCTACTTCATTTACCCTGGTTTGGAGACATTTTCAAAGCCAAGATTCAAAGGTAATAATGAGAAATCTCATCTGCAGTTACTTCAAACAATGCTAGGGGCATGAATCAAGATGGAGAAGACTGACCAAAGGGCCAGGGTCCCCTGACTTCATCTGCCACTGGGGACCCAAAGGCGTTGCCCAAGAGTGGGTAAAATGGTCAGGGGGTGGGGAAGAGAAGTTTCTGGATGCCTGGACATGGAAGGCCCATGGACTGTGGTGCCAAAATCCATTGGTGAAAGCCCTGGTGTGGGCTACAATTAGACTGAGAGAGACTGAAAGAATAGAAAGGTGGCTCTCTCCATGTAGGGTTGACGGGACTATGAAAATCAGGATATTTAAACCGGCTTCGTGTAAATAAGTGGTGTCCCCTTTTCCTTTATGCTTCATGGGAATGGATATTACGTCTGGCTGGTAGCACTCTCCCTACCCAGTGTTGTAAACTGAAACTACTCATAAAGTCAGAATGGAGGCTACAGTTAAAAATAAAGTATAAGGTAGTATTGATGGTTAGGATTCAAAGGAAGAGCTGTTCTGAATATCTGAATATTTCAGGAAGTCCCAGCTCAACATCAGAGAACTAATATCCATCCATTAATGCAGAATCCAATCACCTGGCCCCTTTGACCTCCCTAAATCCTCTCCAGAGCAAGAAGCTTTTATTCTCTTCTAGCCCCAGGGGGCAGATCAGGGACTAAGTACCCCTTCTTCCCAATTATGTGCTTCTACAGTCATTGTCTATAAGGGAAATAGGAGATAAAAGGATATGATTTTAGCTCATGATCAAACTGGATATTTTCTCTCCATGTTTGATTTATATGCAGTGTTAGGCAGTCTGCAGAATCTCCTTTCTGGAAAAAAAAAAAAAAAAGGCAAGGGGACAAGGACACACATTTATCCTCTTCTTTTCAAATCTGACTAAGAGATAAAAATCCAGGCAACTGAAGGCTTTTATGAGCAACCACTTTAAGCTTTAGGGTCAGAGCTGAGAAAGCAAGTGTTTGGAGGTAAAAGAGTTGGACTCAAAGGCCTGCTTTGCTACTTAGCAATTGTGTGATCAAAGACGTGTTGTTTAGTCACCAGGTTCCTGTGCAGGGTGAACATGCTTACTCTGTCCACTTCTAACAGCGGTTGTGAATGAAGTTGATGTTCCACTAGAACCCAGGGTTCCACTGGTCCACTTTAGTTTGCCAGGTTGGAAAGGGTGTTACAGAAAACCGAAGAACAACAAAGCAATACCAGAGAGTTGGACTTATATTTATGACGCGTGGGTCCAGAGGAAAATGTCTCTCAAATTCTGGGCCCCAACATGCAGGAATTCTCCCTATTTATATGATTTTACCTTCTTTGTCTCCCAAATATGGAGTGTTTCCGGCCCCTTTTGCAAGTTCTTAAAGAGCCCGTATGTGCTGGGCCTTGAGACTTCAACCAGAGGCCTAGCCTGGTGCCAGCACTGATAACCTTGTCTGGGGAAGGGTTAATGGCCTCGCTGAAGTGGGAGTAGTCTTAGCAAGCAAGAATTTACAGAAGCCAATTAGCAGGGTTAAAATTTCAAACAGCAGTTTTCATACAAGATGGATGCTTCAAGGGTAGTTCATGTCAAAGCACCTGAGAGTAGGTACAACTGGAGGGAGTGGGCCATGGAGAAGGTAGGCTGGAATCATATCTCACATCTGGTTTCCCACCATGAAGACTGACAGCTCTTCTGGTGAGAGGCCCTGCAGGCACAGCTGAGAGAAGGCTGGGCTAGGTAAGATGCAGGACACGTCTAGCATCCTGTGAGGAAGGAGAAGAGAGAGTGGGACAGGTGAGCCATGCCTCTGTTTCTGCAAGGAAAGCAACATAGGGCTCCAGAGTAACCAGGATGGAAAGAGATTCTGAAGTATCACGCTTCTTTGGGGGGAGCGGGGGCGGGGCTAAGTACCTTCTTCCCAATTATGTGCCTCCACAGTCATTGTCTTTGGGAAGAAGAAGAAGAATGGGGACAGTGTGTCTGGAGAACTGGCCCCTCAGGAGGCAGGGTGCCAGGATTAGTGGGAGGGCAACTAACCACTGTCCAGTGATTTTATGGACATCGCACACCCTAGTGAAAATGAGGGGATGAAATAGCTCCATTTTTTTCAACATTGCATGTGTGACACCTTGGGGTACTCCCAGACGTGATTAGTAGAGTGAGCAAGGGGCAATATTTTATTTGTATGTTTAACTGAATTTATTGGTGTGACATTGGTTAATAAACTTATATAGATTTCATATATATATATATACACACACACACACACAAATATATATATATATATATATATATATATATATTCCCCAAAGGTGTATACACATATATTTTCTGATAACTAAATTGATGTTTCTTGCTTTCCGGATTTACCCAATTGGAATTAATAATTATTCAAAGTGTGTGTATATTTTTGGGTACACCCTGTATATATCTAATTGTGACCAGAGGATATGTCTTTATTGATTTGAGAGAGAGAGAAAGAGAGAGAGAGAGAGAGAGAGAGAGAGAGAGACGTTGATTGGCTGCCTGCTGTACATGCCCTGACCAGGGATCAAACTCATAACCTAGGTATATGGCCTGACTGGTAATCGAACCCGCAATCTTTTTCGGTGAAAGAGACGATGCTCCAATCAAATGTGCCACCCAAAGTCAAGTTGCCTTCCATCACCATTTACCACCCCCCCCCCGCCCCCCTCCCAGCACCTTTTACCTCTCTCACCCCGCTTTTTCTCTGGTAATCACCATTCTGTAGTCCATTTCTATGGGAGGGGGAATCTTGATGTACTTAACTTCATAGCTGGGGGCAAGGAGCCATAGAGTTTGAATTATTTCTGTTAACATTCTCACTCACAGGTTTGGAGGGAGCCTGGGGAAATTTAGACTCTACAAAGACAAAGCAGAGGTAGTGTCCTACGAGATATCTTTGTAAAAATGTAAAGCCTTATGAGAATGTAAAATTTTGAAGTGTTTTTCTTTTTTTAGCAAATTGCCCAGAACTTTGTGGGCAGTAAACAAATGCCTGTTGGTTGAATGAATAAACATAAGAGCTAATTTTAGTGTCCAAATAGTTTGATCACACAATAGCCATATTGCAGCTAACCACTTAAAAAAATGATAATGTTTTCTACATTTAAAGACCAACTAAACAACTATGTGCTTCTTGTAAAGTTATAAGCAAAGGAGAGCGAGAGAGGAAGGGACTGGAGTCCTGGCCTGTCAGCCACACTCGGATTCTCCTTTCTAAGGAAATGATATCCACAGGTCCTATCTTTCATAGCTTTTTTTTTTTTTTTTTTTCTTTATTGATTAAGGTGTTACATATGTGTCCTTATCCCTCCTTCTCCCCCCTAACCGCCCCCCCACTCGTGCCCTCACGCCCCTGGTGTCTGTGTCCATTGGTTAGGCTTATATGCATGCATACAAGTCCTTTCGTTGATCTCTCCCCCTTACTCCCACCCTCCCCTACCTTCCCTCTGAGTTTGACGGTCTGATCGATGCTTCTCTGTCTCTGGATCCGTTTTTGTTCATCAGTTTATGTTGTTCATTATATTCCACAAATGAGTGAGATCATGTGATATTTATCTTTCTCTGGCTGGCTTATTTTGCTTAGCATAACCATGCTCTGCTTTCAATCATTTAAAATTCCTATTGAAAGCCCTTCACTGAAATGTTTTAAAGTTTAATTTAATTTTTTTCCATCACCATTTTTGTACCCATAGACTTTTCAGTCCTCTCGATATTCAGAACTCCGAAACATAAAAAAATAAATAAATGCAGTTTTATGACATTTTAGATTTTTTTTAAGTGAGAAAGCTCTATTGAAGATTCTTTTGATTCTTTTTTAAAAAGATTGTACAGATATTCAATAATTATTTTATGGTTTACTAGTTATGTGTGAAACATATCTGCCAACAAAATATCAACTGGGCTTACAACATTTCTGGTTTCCATTATGTACAACTCTTTGATTCTTTTTGGAAATAATAATATAGGCCTGCCTCATTTTATTGCTATTTACAGATATTACATTTTTTGACAACTTGAAGGTTTGTAACAATCCTGAGTTAAATAAGTCTCTCCCTGTCATTTTTCCAACAGCATTTGCTTGCTTTTGGGTCTCTGCATTACATTTTGGTATTTCTCTGAACATTTCAAACTTTTTCATTAGTATTCTATTTGCTAAGGTGATCTGTGATCAGTGATCTTTGATGTTACTATTATAATTGTTATGGGGAGCCACAAACAATGCTCATAGAAGACAGCAAAGGTAATCAATAAATATTGTGTTCTGACTGCTCCACCCACTAACTGACCATTCTCCATCTCTCTCCCCCTCCTTGGGCCTCCATATCCTCTGAAACACAACAATATTGAAATTAAGACAATTAATAACCCTACAATGACCCCCTACTGTTCAAGTGAAAGGAAGAGGTGCATGTCTCTCACTTTTAAGCAAAAGCTGGAAATAATCAAGCTTAATGAGGAAGACATGTTGAAAGCCATGACAGGCTAAAAGCTAGATCTCTGGTGAAAAAGAGTTAATCAAGTTGTAAAGGCAAAGAAAAACTTTTTGAAGGAAATTAAAAGTGCTACTCCAGTCTGGTTGGTGTGGCTCAGTGGTTGAGTGTCATCTCATGGATGATTCCCTGTCAGGGAACATGCCCAGGTTGTGGGCTCAGTCCCCAGTAGGAGGTGTGCAGGATGGCAGCCAATAGATGTGTCTCCCTCGTCAATGTTTCTCTCACTCCCTCTCCCTTCCTCTCGCTCTAAAAATCAATAAAAACATATTTTAAAGAAGTGCTACTCCAGTGAAAACACAAATGATAAGGAGAAAAGCTTTAGTGGTCTGAATAAAAGATCAAATCAGCCACACTATTACCTTAAGCCAAAGTCTAATTCAGAGTAAGGCCTCAATTCTCTACCATTATATGAAGGCTGAGAGAGGTGAAGAGGCTGAAAAAAAAAAAAGAGAGAGAGAGAAAAGCTAGAAGAGGCTGGCTCATGAAGTTGAAGGAGAGAAGCCATCTCTATAACATAAAAGTGCAAGGTGAAGCAGCAAGTGCTAACCCTGAGTTACGCCAAGATAATCAATGAAGGTGGCTACAATAAACAACGTATTTTCAATGTAGATGAAACAGCTTTATATTGCAATAAGATGGCATGTAGGACTTTATAATTAGAGAGGAGAAGTCAATGCCTGGCTTCAAAGCTTTAAAGGACAGGCTGGCTCTCCTATTAGGGGCTAATGCAACTGGTGATTTTAAGTTGAAGCCAGCAGGCAGTTACCATTTTGAAAATCTTTGGGCCCTTAAGAATTATGCTAACCCTACTCTGCCTGTGCTCTATAGATGGAACAACAAAGCCTGATGACAGAACACTTTTTGCCACATGGTTGCCTGAATACATTAAGCCCGGGGCTGAAACACTCTGCTCAGAAAAAAAAGATTCCCTTTAAAATATCACTGCTCAAGTGCACTCGGAGGTCCCGGATCTGTCTCTTGCTTCAACAGTGTTTGGACGGAACAGACCCAGGGACGCCCGTTCTTCCAGCCTCCGGCCACTCACCTGCGTCTCATCCAGTCACCACCTTCAGCACCACCTCCAGGACCAGCCAACACACCGGTTTCTTTTTCTACCTTAACTCCTCATTGCTGAACAGCCATGAGCTCCCAAATCTGTCAGAATTATTCCACCGAGGTGGAGGCTGCGGTCAATCGCCTGGCCAACCTGCCTCCGTGGGCCTTCTACACCTGCCTCTCTCTGGGCTTCTATTTCGACCGCGACGATGTGGCTCTGGAGGGTGTGGGCCACTTATTCCGTGAGTTGGCGGAGAAGAAGCACGAGGGCGCGGAGCATTTCTTAAAGTTGCAAAACAAGCGAGGCGGCCGCATTCTCTTCCAGGACATGCAGAAACCTTCCCAGTATGAGTGGGCAAAACTCAGGATGCCAGGGAAGCCACCCTGGCCTTGGAGAAGAGTCTGAACCAGGCCCTTTTGGAGCTGCAGGCCCTGGCTTCTACCCGTGCAGACCCTCATGTCTGCGACTTCCTGGAGAACCACTTCCGGTGTGAGGAGGTGAAACTGATCAAGAAGATGGGCAACACCTGACTCACCTCCGCAGGCTGGCCGGACCCCAGGCTGGGCTGGGCAAGTATCTCTTCGAAAGGCTCACCCCCAAGTACGACTAGGAGCCTTTGGAGCCCAGAACCCTTTCAGAGGCCCCCCCCCCCCCCCCCCGCCCGCATCCCCCAGGTGTCTCTGGCTTTTACCTGAGCCTTTTCCCGAAACTACTAGCCATTCTTTAAACCACCCTGGAGCCCTCTCCCATGCATCGGACCAAATGAAACAATAAAGCTTTTTGCAGAAAAAAAAAAAAATCACTGCTCATTGACAATGCACCTGGTCATCCAAGAGCTCTGATGGAGATGTGCAGCCAGATTAATGTTGTTTGCATGCCTGCAGACACAACATCCCTTCTGCAGCCCAGGCATGGGTGGGTCAAGGACCAATTTTGACTACATGTTTTATTGTTTGAGATGCATTTGGTAAGGCTATCACTGCCACTTATAGTGATAACGCTGGTGGATATGGGGAAAGTAAATGGAAAACCTTCTGGAAAGTTTTCCCCACTCTAGATGCCATTAAGAACATTCCTGATTCACTGGATGAAGTCAAAATATCAACATGAACAGGAGTTTGGGAGAAGTCACCTGGATGACCTTGAGGGGTTCAAGACTTCAGGGGAAGAAGTAGCTGCAGGTGTGGTGGAAATAGAAAGAAAACTAGGATGGGAGGCGGACCCTAAAGATGTGGCTGAATTATTGCAATCTCACAACAAAACCTTAAGGGATGAGGATTTCCTTCTTATGCATGAACAAAGAACGTGGATTCTTAAAATGGAATCTATTCCTAGTGAAGAGGCTGTGATGATTATTTAAATGACAAGACTATGACAATCTTAGGTAATAAAGCAGCAGACAGGTTTGAGAAGACTGAGGCCAATTCTGAGAGAAATTCTGTGGGTATAATGCTATAAAACAGCATCACATGCTACGGGGAAATTGTTTATGGAGGGAAGAGACAATTGACGCAGCAAATTTCATGATTGCCTTATTTTACTAAATTGCGACGGCCACCCCAATCTTCAGTAACCACCACTCTGACCCATCACCAGCCTTCAAAATCAAGGCAAGAACTCCACCAGCAAAAAGATTTTGACTCACTGAAAGCTGAGATGATGGTTAGCCTTTTTTTTTTTTTTTTTTGTAGCAAAAAGACATTTTAAAGTTAATGTATATATGTTATTTTTACACATAATGCCACTGCACACTTAAGAAGCTACAGGATAAGGTAACCATACCTTTTATATATACTGGAAAACCAAAATGTTTGTGTGACTTGCTTCATTATAATAGTCACTTTATCATGGTGGTCTGGAACCATTTTCCAAAATATCTCTGAGGTATGCTTGTAGTTTTAAGTGAGTGAGGATTGACTATCCATTTATAAGTCACTATCAGTTTATAATAAAGTAAAACTTTAGACCAAATTCTATCATGCACACAGACATTTATTAAGCAACCAATCCCTTAGCCAGAAGATACAAAACAGTTCATGCAATGTATAATAATAAAAAAGTAATATGCTAACTAGACCAGATGGCCGAATAGCGGAATGACCGTCCAGACGACCTTCCGGATGACCTTCAGGACGAAGCCAGGGCAGTGAGGGCCGAGGCAGCCACCACGAGGGCCGAGACCCTTGCACGAATTTCATGAATCGGGCCTCTAGTGTGGTATAAAAAAGTTCAGTGAATTTCTGACTTGGATTTTCAGGATGATCCAACTAAACCAGAATAAATGTTTAAATCAATGCAGTTATAATAACTTCCCAAAGGCAAGATTCTGTTATGCTTTTGCCAAAAAGCAATCCCCCAACTCAATGGCTGGACACAGGACCATTTCGGGAACAAGTCTCAGGTGTCTCCTAATGGTGCAGGTTACTTCATAGCCTAGCATCTTATTTAGCCAGGATGGAACGTCTCTAAAATATTATAGTCAATTCACATAAATCACCACTAAATATGGAAATGCACACACATGTAAACATGTGCACACATGATAATAGCATTGGCTAGGTCAGGGATCAACAAACATTTCTTGTAAAAGGCCAGAGAGTAAATATTTCAGGCTTGTTAGTCTTTGCTGCAACATCTATGTAGCAACGTCTGTGTCACAACGACTCAACCTGCCATTGTAGCAGGAAAACAGTTATAGACTGTATAGAAGGGTAAGAACATGAGTGCATTCAGATTCCTTATGAACAAAAAAAAAGTTACATTTCATACAATTTTCACATATCATAAAGTCTTATTTTTCTTGTGACTTTTAAAAACGTTTAAAAAATGTGAAACTACTCTTAGCTCACAGTGGTGGGCCATCCCAAAATAGGCAGTGGGCAGTATTTGCTCTACACGGTGTAGATTGCAGATTTCTCATCTAAGCTATAAAATGGTAACGTCAATCTCTGACATTAAAGCATATGTCCTGTGACTGGCAAAGCTGAACAGTGAGAACTCAATAATTACAGAGCATCTATCTATAGATGTTACCTGACACTCATCACAAAATCTCTTGGAATTACAAACTGTATTATTCTCACCATTTTATACAGATGGAAAGGAGAGTTCAATGGCATTTTTAATACAGAGTAGAGAGTCAAGTACAGGTCTGTCTGACTTCAAAGTTCATGTGCTTCCCTTTCTCCACATCCTCGCTGACACTTGTTTGTTGATTTATTGATGACAACCTTTCTGAAAGGTGATGTATCATTGTGATTTTCTTATTATGAAATGTTATTTTTATTGTTGATTATATACAGATGTCCCCATTTCCTCTTCCCATTGCCTGCCTCCAACCACCCTCCACCCCCTTCTTTTCCCTCTGGCCACACTGTTGTCTGTGTGTATGGGTTTTAATTTGCATTTCTCTGATAATTAATGGCTTTGAGCATCTTTTCATATGTCTGAGATTTTACTGCCAAAATGTTTTCTTCTAGGATTTGAATGGTTTCGAGTCTTACATTTAAGTCTTTTACCCATTTTGAGTTTATTCTTGTGTGTGGTATAGGAAGGTGGATTAGTTTCATTCTTTTTTTTTTTTGCAAGTATCTGTCCAATTTTCCCAACACCATTTATTGAATAGACTATATCTCATTGTATGTTTTTGCCTCCTTTGTCAAATATTAATGGACCATAAAGGTATGGGTTTATTTCTGGGCTCTCTATTCATTTCCATTGACCTATATGTCTGTTTTTATGCTTTGATTACAGTGACCTTGTACAGTTTGGTATCAGGTAGAGTGATTCCTCCAACTTTGTTCTTTCTCAAGATTGCTGTGGCTATTTGGGGTCTTTTGTGGTTCCATATAAATTTTTGGAATACTTGTTCTAGTTCTGTGAAATATGCCATTGGTATCTTGATAGGGATTGCATTGAATCTATAGATTGCTCTGGAAGGTATGTATATTTTAATGACGTTAATTCTTCCTACCCATAAATACCACTGTGGAAAGCAGTATGAAGCTACCTCAAAAAATTAAAAGTGGAAACATCTTATGACTCAGCGATTCCACATCTGGGAATATATCTGAAGAAACACGAAACACAAATTCGAAAGAATGTAGGAATCCCTATGTTCATAGCAGCATTACTCACAATATCCAAGATTTGAAAGCAGCCCAAGAGCCCATCAGTAGATGTGTGGGTAAAAAGCTGTGGGACATTTTCACAGTGGAATGCTACACGGCCATAAAAAAGAAGGAAGTCTTAACTTTTGCAACAACATGGATGGACCTTGAGAGCATTTTGCTAAGTGAAATAAACCAGTCAGAGAAAGACAAATACCATATGATTTCACCCATGTAGAATCTAATGAACAAAATATACTAAACAAACAAAATAATAATAGGCTCATAGATAGAGAAGAGACTGACAGCTGTCAGAGGGGAGAGGGATTGTGAGGCTGGATGAAAAAGGTGAAGGGATTAAGCAAAATAAATAAATAAATAAAAAGGCAAACTCCTAGGTACATACAACAGCATGGTGATTATCAGAGATGAAGCGGGTGAGAGAAGGTGGACAAGAGTCTAGAAATAAATGGTCATGGAACAAAACTTTACTTGGGGTGGTGAACACACAGTACAATATATAGATGATGTATTATAGAATTACTAGAGGCCCAGTGCACAAAATTCATGCACTCGTGTGTGTATGGGGGGGTCCCCTCAGCCTGGCCTGCATCCTCTTGCAGTCCGGGAGTCCTTGGGGGATGTCTGACTGATGGCTTAGGCCCGCTCTCCACGGGGAACAGGCCTAAGCCAAGAGTTGGACATCCTTAGCACTGTCGTGGAGGTGGGAGAGGCTCCTGCCACCACCGCTGCACTTGCCAGCCATGAGCCAGGCTCAGGGCTTCTGGCTGAGTGGTGCTCCCCCTGTGGGAGTGCACTGACCACCAGTGGGCAGTTCCTGCATTGATCATCTGCCCGCTAGTGGTCAGAGTGCACCATAGCAACCGGTTGTTCTGCTGTTCAATTGATTTGCATATTAGCCTTTTATTATATAGGATACACCTGAAAAGTATATAATTTTATTCATCCATGTCACCCTAAGAAATTCCATAAAAGTAAAAAAGTTCACGTGCTTTCCTCTCCAATATAACGCTTATGAGATTCCTTTCTCACAAAGCAGCACTGGATCATTTAGGGTGGAGAAGGTCTGGGCTCTCATTGCCAGAGTTTCGCTGCTGCTTGATTCCAGAGGCATCATTCCCATCATGCTATGGGTGACTATCCCCTTTGTCACATAAAATGTAATGTGAATGGAGTTACTTGACATTGTACAAAGAGCATGTCCAGTTTCTTCCATTTGGTAGGTTTTGGAGGCTGTGAAAAACCACTAAAGGGCTTTATGAACTGAATTGTCATGATAAAATGTGAGTCTTAGAAATGTGTTGAGATTTGAGGCTGCATTTCAGAACAAGAATTTGGCATCAAATAAATCACTGATGACCAACTTATATAACAAAAGGAAAGATACAACTGTAAAGTTGATACCCATTTGAAATAATAAAAGCATATTTTAAGTTTTAAAAGTGGGCATCTATACTCTATGCACAAAGGGACTGATAAAAAATATAAAGCACACACAAAATAGAACTGTGGTATAGCTTACATTTAAGCTAAACATTACATAAAACAAATATTAATTATATACTTGACACTCATTTTGTTTTTCTTCTTGGAATTTTTGAAATAGAATGAGACCAAATGTTCTTTAGAATCTTACAATGCTTATTAAAAATTTACATAATCTCAACTCAGAAATACTACCTGTAGGTACTATATATCTTATGTAAAATAATGTATACACTAGTGTATAAATGGAAGGATTGTATATAACATAAATCATTTAAAAAAATCTAACCTCCATTAATAAAGAACTAGTTAATAAATTATTATATGTTTTTATAATGAAACAATATGTAATTTTAAAATATGTGATGGTTCTGTGCACATTGCTATTGAACGAGCCCCAAGATACACTGGTTCATTTTTAAAGCTAATTATGTCATCTATCATTTATATAAAACATATCTCTATCAATATCAACCTGTGTTTGTGTTCATATGTGTTTTGTTTGTGTGTGAAAAATGGCACATCCTTTCTAGGAGGGGGAGTATCATAAGGTGAAAAACAAAAGCAAATCAAACAACATACAATAAAGCATCGTTCCCCCAAAGAAGAAAGAATGCCCCCAAGTGACCAGGGAAAGAGGAAGGCTTTTCAAAATTTTATTTTATAACCATTCACACATTTTGAATGTTACATCAGAAACCTATATCGTGTCTGTAGGTAAAAAAGCTTTTTTACCTACAGACACCCAAAGGAATCGGAAAGCGCTGATTTCTTTATTTTGTTTCGGTAAATATTCCTCACAGCAAGGTGACACAGTCCAAGTTCCCTCGTCAAACTTCGTCCTTTGCTGAGGAACAGTGTTCAGTGGCCGCGTTTTGGTTGGGGATGGGAATGCTTCTGCTACTGATGTTTCTTTCTCATTTTTAAAGGACAGAGCTGATCTTTGCCCCACAGCCTTTGCCAAAGTTCCAAGTTTGCTCAAATGGAATCCCTTGGTCTCAACTGCTCACATTTACCGAATCCTTCATCTCTGCCATGCCGTGGTCTGAACGCTGTCCAGGTACAGACTCATTCAATCCTCTAAGCCGCTCTATGCCTATGTGCTGTTTACAGTGAGGAAACTGAGCCACCAAAAGCTCAGATACTTGGCCCAACTCATAGAGCTGCTTTGACCCAGGCAGTCTGGCTCTGCCTTCTCTGCTGCATAGTCTACATCCCTGGGGCAAGAAGGTCGGGTACAATCAGGCACGCACAACTTCTGCTTTGACCATGACCGCTGCCAATATCCCTTATGTCCTTGAGTTAGGTTCCACTAAGCAAGGTCCAAGTGACTTTGATTGACATGCAAGGTTTCTCATGACCTATGTCCTCCCCCGACCTACCTTTGCAGTCTTACCTCTCATCTTGGCATCCAGTCATACTGAGTTGCGTAGAGTTTCCCAAAGGGTCCATGCTCACTCTTGCCTGGCTGAATTCATGACTTCTCTTGGGTGGGATGTCCTTTCACCCTCTATGTCCCCAAGAGTCTGGCACACACACTTGCTGCTCTGCCTTTTCTGCCCCCAGAGCCAAGGTTTCTAACGTGCTGTGGGTGGAGGGCCTGTAGAGTAGCAGTCTAGATGCCTCCATGCTGAAGCCCCTGACAGAAGGGAACAAGTTCCTTTCTTCTGTATTTTATTCTATTTTTTTAAATATATTTTTATTGATTTCAGAGAAGAAGGAAGAGGGAGAGAGAGATAGAAACATCAGTGACGAGAATCATTGATTGGCTGCCTCCTGCACACCCCTACTGGGGATCGAGCCCGCAACCTGGGCATGTGCCCTTGACTGGAATTGAACCCTGGGACCCTTCAGTCTGCAGGCTGATGCTCTAATCACTGAACCAAACCAGCAAGGACGTGTTTTATTCTATTACATAGGGATCAAAGCTGTACTATCCTGTCTATTTCATTCTCACATGGAGTTAAGTTAATTAGTTTTTACAGTTTCTTACTTGTAGCTGGTTTTTGTTCTTTTCTAAGTTTATGGAAGTGAAATCAGTAGACAAATCTCAGTGAGAGATGATATAGTCTACCAAGAATCTCTCACTCCTCTTGGATGTCCGAGGCAGTGTTATTGGACCAAGGTCATATAGCGGACATTTCTTCCTTTCTGATGAGTTTCTCTTCAGGCAGCCCACTACCCAACATCAGAATCCTGGTCATAAATGTAACTTGAATTCAAGGTGGGTCCTCCCTCATTTCAAACTATACTATAGAAAACCTCCAATTGCAGGTAATGCAGTACTCTCCTCCTTGATGGCATATAGTAAGACAAGTTTGTGTGTGCATGTGTGTGTAGAAAGAGAAAAAAGGAAGGATGTATTCATAATGTGGAGTATGATCATGAAGGTGAAAACAGGCCAGAAAGCATAAGACATCACTAGGCTGGGGGGTGGAGGCAGGTTAGAAGGGGTCAATGGGGGAAAAAGGGGAGCATATGTAATACTTTCAACAATAGAGATTTTTTTTAAAAAGACATCACTGCTTGGCTGATGTGGCTCAGGGCTGAACATCAACCTATGAATCAAGAGGTCACAGTTTGATTCCCAGTCAAGGTACATGCCTGGGTTGTGGGCTTGGTCCCCAGTGTGGGGCCTGCAGGAGGTAGCCAATCAATGATTTTCTCTCATCATTGAGGTTTCTATCTCTTTCTCCCTCTCCCTTCATCTCTGAAATAAATATATATATATATTTAAAAAGACATCATTAACATTAAAAGGATGTTTGTATTTTGGCATTAGTAAATACTTGAGCCTGAGAAAGTGTCCTCCTGTGAAGAAGACAAGTGCAAATAAAGATAGCTTCAAATTTGAACCCATTGGGTCCCCTACCGTTTAGCAGGAAGGCCTTGCAGACATCATGAAGATGAGTACAGATAACTGGTCATTGAAGAAAAATTCCAAGCACAGAGACCTATTGGAAGTGAGCATTTGACCAACTTATAGGAAGTTGCCAGGTGGTATGTACTGCAGCAGCCATGAAGCTTGTTACACACTTTGTGCTGGGACATTGGGCCCGGTGCATTTGCCCTGGTCCTGGGGGAGAGGGGGTTTGGCTCCAGCAACAGCATACACATCTCCTTTCTCTTCAGGGCAAATGCTACAATATAATTGATTCAGGATGGGCCCCGGTTCTTAATTGGCTAGGTGTGTGAGAAAGCCCTGGCTGTGAGCACAGCGTGTTCTACTATCGAACTTGTCTGTCCACATCCTTTCAGCACTTCCTGTCAGGCTAACCTTAGCTCTGTCAGGTCAGGCACCAGCAGGCGGTGGGCTAGTCAAGAATGAGAGGAACACGACGTTGTGAAAAATCAAACTCTAATCCACAGGAGTGATTTTTTCCCCTTTTCTTAAGTTTCCAAAGGCAGAAGGGAAAAAAGAAAGCTCTCATCTCTTTTGCGCTAGGGTCTGTTGAACTAAGTCACCATCTGTTGACTTTGATTGGTTAACTCTTTCTCAGATACCATCTCTCTTACATTAAATATGTGTGGGGGATGGAGTTAGAAGAGAGAGGGGAGCAGAAAAGAGGGAAAAGAAAGATGTTGTTTATTTCCTGTAGGGACAGAATCACCGGAGGTCCAGCTGAGCTTGAAATAATTTTTGGCAGAGATGAAATTCAAGCGAGAAAGGAAAGGAAGAGGATGGAAAGAAAGGGGAAGGCAATGAGCATTTCTTCATTTAACATTTTGTACAAGGGATTGTGCTAGGTTTTTGTAAATATCCAACATCCTTCTTCACTTACATTTCAGGGGGAACAAAACCTCTTCGAATGCAATATCCTACACCATTCATTCTCCCACCATCTAGTTTACAAAGGGAATGGTCACCTGGGTTTCATTTTTGCCTCTAGCAGTGATATCCATCGTATGACTTTGAGCATTTGCCATTGCTTTTATATATCTCATTTTCCCTAATGGGAAAAGTAGATTAGGAATACTATACCAGACCTCCCTTGAGAATATACATAAGAAAATACTGCCTCTAAGAAATATCAAAGGCATGAGGTATAGCTATCTACAGAATGTTATTATTAATGCTGTTTTGGAAGGCACTCATGGTTATCCAGACTGGGAACCAGGCCAAATTGAAACTATACCACCTTTTCTCCAAGCAATTAAGTAGTTACCATTTATCACTCCCTAGAAATAATGTCTCCAACGCTGTAGGTTAGGTGTGCAGATTACTCAAATGGTTCCCAGGTAATTACTACAACCCCATGCCTTTGAGCTTAACACGCCCCTGAGAACCGCATGAACTCCCACCAAACCAGCCAGGGCAACAGGGATCGAGGAGCCCAGAGGCAACCTTACAGGTCTACCATGCTGACTCACCCTATTTACCTCATGTGTGACAGCTGTTCAGGAATAATGAGGTGCTCCTACCTACACGCATACAAAATGTCATCCCTGCAGCTTCCTGCTGGGTCTTCCAGCAGTAGAAAGGGACAGCTGGGCCCTGAGAACCACTAGTGGCAATGGAAGTGAGACCCAACTAGGTGGTGTTCCATGGCTTCTGTTCAGACCCCCCAAGGTTACTTGTGACTTTGGGGGCGGCCTACATGACAAGGTTCTCCGGGCCTTATCTGATCTCTATGCTCACAACAGGCTGTAGGTGCTCATAATGCATCTAATGAAAAATAATTCCCCTGGAACTTGATCTGTTGAGTACATTTTAATTTCTGTTTGTGGGCAGATTTAGAGGTGCTTTATTTTCTCCTAATTTCTGCATTTTTCTATACATAGGCAACCCAAGTGAAACACGTTAAAGCTGTAGAAATAATTCCCCCCCAAAAAAAGACATTTGAGATTGTGTTAAGATTTAAATTTACTTGGAAGGAGGAAAGTAACAGGAGGAGAAGCAGGAAAGAAAGTGATTAGGGGAAATAAGGACTCAATTTTTCACAGATAACTTTCAAAGGTCATGATGGGAAATAATGGTTGCATAACAATAATGAAACTAATGGTAGTTATAATAATAGCTAATATTTGAGTCCTTATTCTGCTAACCACTCTGCAGGCACCATTGCATGTAATCCTCAAACCACCCTCTACAATAGTTCATTATGTCCCTTTTAGAACTATGCTAACAGCTGGAGAGAGTTAGAATTACAGCAAATGATTTCTCTCCAGACTCAGGTTTTTCTCTATTTTCAGTTTAGCCATTTTAAAATATTATATTCTCTAGAATTGCAGCTTTTAAATCAGGGCTCTGGGCTGGAATATGAGCTCTAAAGAGTGGGAAATATTTAGTGTGATAGACAGAAGGCACTGTTTAGAAGACATGGGATGGAGGGGAGTAGATGCCCCTGTTTTCTGATGCTTAAAGGGACCCTTACTCCTTAACTTCCATGGGCAACCCCTCTAGGAAGAGTCTTGCCTAAGACAGCTCAAAAACAATGAAAAGTGCTTCTCTATAAAGAAAAAAACAAAATCAACTGTGGTGTTATGGCCAACATGACTTCCCACTTAATTGTTTACCCTCCCTAATGCTTCTTCTATTCTTCCATGATTTTTTTTCTTTGTATGTGTGTTACAGGCATTCCACATGGACTAGAGCTTATATTAGCAACCTGTGATATGAAATGATTTTTAGTGTTCCTCACCTGACTGGAAAATGCTGAAGAAAATATAAGCATCTTTTACATATTCAAAAACTGCACACCAAAGGTTCTACAAACTTAATTTGTCCAAAATAAGAATGATCAGGTACATCCATGATGTTGCAAAGGGTAAATGTTTCTTCCTTTTTACAGCAGAGTAATATTCCATTGTGTAAATGTACCACAGATATTTTTTAAAATCTACTCATCTACTGATGGACACTTGGGCTGTTTCCAGATCTTGGCTTTTGTAAATAATGCAGCAATGAATATAGGGGTACATATAGTCTTTCAAATTAGTGCTTCGAGTTTCCTTGGATAAATTTCCAGAAGAGAAATCACTGGGGCATAAGGCAATTTCATTTTAAATTTCATTGAGGTAACTCCATACTGCTTTCCATAATGGCTGCACCAATCTGCATTCCCACCAACAGACGAGGAGGGTTCCCTTTTCTACACATCCTTGCTAATTTATTGGTGAAAGTCATTCTGACAGGAGTTAGGTGATAGCTTATTGTGGTTTTAATTGCATATGCTAAGTGAAATAAGCTGGTCAGAGAAAGACAAGTATCATATAACTAGAGGCCTGGTGCAGGAGATTCATGAACTGGGGATGGGGGGGTCCCTCAGCCCAGCCTGCACCTTCTCGCAGTCCCAGACCCCTTGGGGGATGTCCGCCTGGGGATGGGGCCTAAGCCAGCAGTCAGACATCCCTCTTGCAGTCTGGGGCTCTCGCAACCCTGGACACCTCACTCCTTACTACCTGCCTGCAGCAGAGGCAGGAGAGGCGCCCACCACCACTGCTGTGCTTGCCAGCCGTGAGCCTGGCTTCTGGCTGAGTGGCACTCCCCTTGTGGGAGTGCATTGACCACCATGGGGCAGCTCCTGCATTGAGTGTCTGCCCTCTGGTGGTCAGTGTGTGTCATAGCAACCGGTCATTCCGCTGTTTGGGCAATTTGCATATTAGGCTTTTACTAATATTATATAGGATTACACTCATATGTGGAATTTAATAAACAAAGTGAACTACCAAGCAAAATAGAAACAGACTTATAGATAGAGAACAGGCAGACAGCTTTGAAAGAAGTGTTAGGAGGTGGAGGGATTGAGCAAAAACAAAACTAAGAGAGAGCTTATGGATGTGGACAACAGGGTGGTGATTACAGGAAGTAGAGGGATGGGTGGAGGTGATAGAGGGGATAAAAGGTGATGAAAAATTACACTAAATTAAAATTTTTAAAAAGAAATACCTTAAGTGATGCCATAGAAAAAAATTAAGACTCATAAGGCTTCTGTCCTAACATTCTTTTCTTTTCCTACTTTATACATGCTCAGCAGAGCTTTCCTAACCTTCACAGTTGATGTCATCACCTTATTAATTATCTAAGAGCACTTATTATAGCACATTTCATAAATAATTGTTTGGTATATATTTTTTCCAAATAGGTTTTGAATGCCACAAGGGCAAGAACCACATCTGTCTTGTTCAGTGTTTTATCTCAAGGACCGCATTGTAAATAATAGCTGCTTAATAAATGTTTCTGCAATGAATGAATGGATGTGCATATCTTGTTTTAGTTAATAGATTTAATGTTAACATAGTCATACTTAATACATATCCCTTCCTCCTCAACATTGATTGATTCCGCCTCTTCGATATGTCTAAAATTCATACTCTCCTTGTCATCTTCTCATTATCTCAGCATTTGTTACATCTAATATATTTGCACTTGAAGTATTAGAAATACTGTTATCGAATCCCCCAGCTTTCAACTTTCCCAAATTCAACTAAATCCTGAGCAAGATACACTCATCTGCTTATTCTCCTTAACACTGCCCCATTGAATTCTATTATGTCTCCACTTTTGAGCATAGCAAGTAAATCAAGGAAGACCTGAGGGTAACTGAGGATGTTCTTTAGTTAAGTCAAACTAATTGACTGAGATCATGTCTTTCTAAATGATAGATCTTGGCTCTTTTCCGCATCTGCTTGAACTTGTTTTAGAAGTGTCCTTTATTTTGCTTGGATACTATTCCTCATATATCATCTTTGAGGATGTCAAGTGTTTTATTTTAAAGTTCAACTCAGTTTCCTTAATTATCTCTAGTTTGTGTGTGTGTGTGTGGTGGGGGGCATAAATTATATTGTTTGCTGGCTCTGTAGACTATCTTTCCTGCTTTTTAGGGTAAATTTTTTTTATTTTGTAATAGTGCAGATTGAGAAGATAGTAAAGAGAGTTTTAATATACCCTCATCAACTGATGATTATTGGTGTCAATTCAAGATTAACAAGAATCCCCAATATGGGATGTGGTGAAGAAGGAAACTTTCTTCAGTGCAAATAGCTCAATTGTAATACCGCACAGCTGTGGCACAGCAGGGTTGTACAACAGCTCAGTAGTGTTATAGCTCAATTATGAAGCAGCACAGCTGAGGAATAGCACAGCTGTGAGGTGGCCTTTGGGTGACGCCCCTCTCTGGCTAAGCTGTTCTGCTCTGCTCTGGTCTGTGCTGGTCTGCTCTGGTCTGCATTGGTCTGCTCTGGTGTGCTCCACTCTAGTCCAGTGAGAGGTCTTTGGTGTTTCAGTTCCAGCTGGGAATATGCAATCTTTAGTTTTCCGTGGAAAGGGAAAATGCACTTCCCAAGCCAGAGGTGTGCTGACTTACATCGAGAAACATCTGCACCCCTGTGCACAGGTGGGTACAAGGAAACAGGAGCAAAGGAAGAGGAACAAGAGAGAGAATTATTTTGTCTGTGGATTTTAAGCTTCCAAGATGCACTTGCAGTTGCTCTACCCCCTCTAGCAAATTATCTTTGTTCCCAGGTTAGTCTGATAGACAAACACTTTTTTTTACATCAACCAACTCACTGCACATGTGCCCATCTTCCCCTTTGTCCTGTCCCTTCACCCAGTGATCTGGAGGGAATGGACTGGTGGTTCCCTGGGGAGTGTGAAATTGCATCTTCCTGGTGAAGTTGCCCAGATGGCCATGCTTTCAATATCTTGCCTTCCCTTTGTTTTCTTCCAATTATTAATATTAATGACTAGCTAATTACATCGTTAACTCATGCATCCAATCAGCTTGGGAGTCAATACCTCCCAGTGACATGCCAACAACAATCAAGGCTCAAATACAATAGGACAGTGCACACAGCCCACACAGAGGATGCATCTGGAGAGCCCAGCTCAGGTGACTGGAAAGGCTATGCCACTGAAACATACAGGATACCTACTACATAGGACTACTCAAAAAGTCTGGGAGATGTAGCAGCTCTACCTAATACATAGAAACAAACACAAGGAAGCCACCAAAATGAGGAGACAAAGAAACATGTCCCAAATGAAAGACAAGGGAATATCTCCACAAAAAGAACCAAATTAAGTGTAGGCAAGCAACATAATCGTTCTAAGAATACCAATAAAGAGTTCAAAATAATGGTAATAATATGCTGAAGGAACTTAGTAAGAACTTCAACTGCATAAAAAAAGGACATAGAAACTATAAAAAAAAGAATGAGTCAGAAATGAAGGCTACACATCCTGAAATGAATAGTAAATTACAGGGACTCAACAGTAAGTAGAGTAGATGAATCAGATAATCAAATCAGTGATTTGGAAAATAAGAAAGCAGAAAATGCCTAATGAGAACAGCAAATAGAGGAAAGAATCCAAATATAATAAGGATACCTGTGGGACAACTTCAGAAATAACAACATTCGCATCATGGGGTGCTTGAAAGAGAAGAGGAAAAGCAAGTAATTGAAAACCTATTTGAAAAAAATAATGATAGAAAAGTTCCCTAACCTGGTGAAGAAAATAGACATACAAGTCGATGAAGCACAAAGAGTCCCAAATAAGATGAACTCAATGAGGCCCACACCAAGCCACTTCCTAATGAAAATGCCAAAGGTTAAAGATAGAGAAAAATCTTAAAAGCAGCAAGAGAAAACAGTTAGTTACCTTCAAGGGAGTCTCTATAAGACTGTCAGCTGATTTTTCAATGGAAACGTTGCAGATAAGAAGGGACTGGCAAAAAATATTCAAAGTGATGAAAAGCAAAGATCTACAATCAAGGTTCTTCTACCCAGCAAAGCTATCATTTAGAATAGAAAAATAGACAAAGAGCTTACATACAAGAAATAGCTGGATGAGTTCATCACCACAAAATCAGTATTACAAGAGATTTTAAAGGGGTTTATTTTAAAAGAAGAAAAAAAGTTCAAAAATATAAATAATAAAATGGCAACAAAGTCATATCTATTAATAATTACTTTAAATGCTCCAATCAAAAAACATATGGTCTTTTGAATGGTGGTTGAATGGATAACAAAACAAGACCTTTACATATGCTGTCTATAAGAGACACACTTCAAATAAAAAGACACACACAGATTGAAAGTCAAGGGATTTAAAAAAAAAAGATATTTAATGAAAATGGAAACAAAACAAAACAAAAATTTGGGTTAGCAATACTTATACCAGACAAAGTAGACTTTAAACAAAGAAGGACCCAGCAACTCCACTTGTGTAGATTTATTCTAAGAAACCCAAAACACTAAATCAAAAAGACATATACTGTCATATATTTATTGTAGTATCATTTACAGTAGCTAAGATATGGAAATAAGCTAAGTTTCCATTAATAGATGAATGGATAAAAAAGGAAGTGGTGCATATATATAATGGAATATAACCCAGCCATAAAAAAGAATGAAATCTTTCGTTCTATGGTACATGGATGGGTCTAGGGGGCATTGTGCTGAGTAAAATAACACAGACAAAAAATTCCAGATTGTTTTGCTTATATGTGGGATCTAGAATAGGCAAAAAAGCAAAACAGAGGTAGACTTATAGGGTAACATTTTGACTGTTCTCATATGGGGGAGGGGTTTTGGGGATGGGTGAATGAGGTAAAGGAATCCAAAAGTGCAAATTGGTGGTTGCAGAATGATCATAGGGATGTAAAGTACAGCATAGGGAATATAGTCAATAATATTGTAATGACTATGTATGGTGTCAGATGTGTGCTGGATTTATTGGGGCCATCACTTTGTAGATTATTTAAATGCCTAATCACAGGGTTATACATGGATAACTAATATAATATTGTATATAAGATGTAGTTTAAAATTATGCAATAAGTTTTAAAAGTAGTAACTTTATATTTGTTATTTTCTTGATATCATTGTTTTAAAAACATTAAACATGAGTACTGCACTAAATGAGATGAGCCTTATGCTGTTCTTTATAAAATTGAATATGCCCTACCCGGTTTGGCTCAGTGGATAGAGCGTCAGCCTGCTAACTGAAAGGTCCCAGGTTCGATTCCAGTCAAGGGCATGTACCTTGGTTGCAGGCACATCCCCAGTGGGAGGTGTGCAAGAGGCAGCTGATCGATGTTTCTGACTCTCTATCCCTCTCCCTTCCTCTCTGTAAAAAAATCAATAAAATATATTTAAAAAATTGAATTCTATCTAATTTAATTTTTTCATCTGCTAAAAGAAAGTTCTCTTAGACTATCGGTCTGTTTTTGATGGGATTATGAAGGAATTTCCTTTACTTTTTAGGTTATTTGCTTAGAAAACAAAGATTCTGTGTTTAATAAAATAATTTTTGTGTTATAATTGTCTTTGTCGAGGCTTTGATTACTTAAGAAAACTGAGTCTCCTCTACTGAACTAAGAGAGATAAGATTTTTGTAACTGTGTACTTTCTCTATTTGCCTTTGAAGTATTTGTCACTTTGGCTAAGTATTATTTTACAGTGACCTATGATCCTGTTTAATTAATTGTTTTATACATTTTGATGTTTTTTCTTTTTTGTACAAACTCCTCAGAAATCAAATTCTAAATGAAGTCTTATTGACTTTGAACTATTTTGGGAATTTCCCAGAGGGTCCCCAGAAACATTTCAAAAGATGTGTTCTCTATTATTATAAGAGAGAGATAGTAACTAATTAGGCTTATATGATATGTTAAATTACATGGGAAGCATTGTCAAATAAGAAATAATGCTAAATGTTCTTTGCATAAAATTCATAAAACCTGATATGTCCTGGTATAATGTTTTCAGTCATAATTTTAAAATGTTTGTCATAGAAATATGTATTTTTTTGGCAAGTGAATGATAATGAACTCTCATTAGATCTTTAAGCATGGATATTATTTGAGTCTTTTGTCATTTTCAGACAGTTATTGTTTCACTCTAATGCTTTTACAAAAGTGTTCCGGCAAAAGTGCTTCATCTTCAAGAAGATTAATGAAAAAACTCTGAGCAGTACAGGTTTCTGATAACAAAGATCAAATTTCCTTCATGTGGGAGGGGCAATCATAGATAATCCAGTGTTTTACCAAAGCTACAGGAACAGACACATAAATGTCATTAGATGGTAGCCCAAGATCTGTCCCTATTCTCTTTTCTCATATCAGTAAAAGGAGCCCATTATGTCGATGATATAATGTTAACATGTGAAAACTTGCCTTTACTGCTGGACACACTGCAGGCTTTGCTGAAACATCTGTGAGAAAGAGGAGACATGGTGAACCTAGAGAAAATTCAAGGTCCAGGTACCACTGTAAAGCTTTTGAGATTCACATCATCTGGTAAGATGCATGTTGTCCCAGATGCTGTGATTGATGAGGTGCAAACCTATCAATCCCTCAGAACATGAGAGAGGTACATGCCTTTGTAGGGATTTGGATTCTCTAAACTCAGAGCCTTTTGGCTGGTGACCACTCATGAGCCCTGGTTGATTGAGTTCTGCTCTGACAGTTGGGCTGTCCTAAAGGGATTAACTCTGTATCTTGGTAAATGGGAAGCTAAGGAGTGGATGGTCATGAAGAAGCCCTCATGAGGTCAGAATACATAAGGAGACATTTGGGATTTTTTCCCCCCAAGATCCTGAGGCTATCCTCGCCATTTTGTTGCTGACACCCACTGGCAACAAGAAAACAGATGCCCTAGCCTAGGTTTAAGGCTTAATAACTCAGCCTTCAGTAGATACAACAGGTGGAAGAATTAACATTGTTAAAATGGCCATATTACCTAAAAAATTATACAGATTTAATTCACTTCCTATCAAACTCCCAATGGCATTTTTCACAGAAATAGAACCAAAAAAATCCTCAAACTTGCATGGAATCACAAAATACCCTTGTGGGAAGCCACTGCTTGTTGAAACTGTCAGGAGAGTGTACCAAGGAATGTGGAAGGCCGATGGACCTTGGGCATTAGCAGGGCTGATGTTAAGCACCTCCTCTGTTGAAATAGGGGTGGCTCAAGGCAATTCCCTAACCTGATAATCTTTTTACTGTTTACCAAACTTTACCTTTGATATGCCTGTATGTATTGCTAAGGGAAAATTCGTATCCAAGCAAATAAATAGTGGACCAGGCCAGAAGTTGGTGTGTCTCTTTAAGAAAGAGGCTCCACTTAGCTCCCAGTACCTTCTAAATTCCTATTGCTTGTATAGCATTTTCATTTGTGCGTCGGCTCTTCCTTCAGATCCTGAACCCCGCTGTGAAGGTCACGGCAGACCCTGAATAGCCAAAGCAATCCCGAGAGAAAGAAACAAAGCTGAAGGTATTGTGTTCCCTGACTCTAAACTAAACTACCAAGTTACAGTAGTCAAAGCAGTGGTATTGGAACACAGAGCAATGAAAAAGAACAGAGATCTCAGGAATAAACCCACACAAATATAGATAGCTAACTTGTTACAAATGGGCCCAAAACATAAAGGAGAAAGAAAAGCCTCTTCAATAAATGGTGTTGGGAAAACTGGAAAACAACACGCAAACAAATTAAACTAGACTGCTATCTCACACCATACACAAAAATTAACTCAAAATTGATTAAGGCCCAGCTGGTGATGTTCAGTGGTTGAGCATCGACCTATGAACCAGGAGGTCACAATTCAATTCCCAGTCAGAGCACAAGCCCAGGTTGTGGGCTCAATCCCCAGTAGGGAGTATATAGGGGGCAGCAATCAATGCTTCAGATTTAAATATAAGACCTGAAACAATATAGTACATAGAAGAAAACAGGCACTAAACTTATGGACTTTGGATTCAGGGGGCTTTATGTACACTTGACCATAAAAGACAAAGGAGTAAAAGCTAAAATAAATAAATGGGACTATATCAAACTAAAACTATTCTGCACAGCAGAAAAAACCATCAACAAACAAAAAGGGCAAACAACACAATAGAAGTTATTTGCAAACAATTACTTTAGATAAGAGACTAATATCCAAAATATATAAAGACTGCATAAAACTCAACAACAAATATATTATCCAATTAAAAGTGGGCAAAAGACCTAAATAGACATTTTCCCAAGGAATACGTACAAGATGGTCAACAGATATACTAAAAAATGGTGTATATCACAATCTATAAGTAAAATGCATATCAATACCACAACGGGATACCACCTCACACCTGTTAGAGTAGCTATCCTATCTAATAAAAGAGTAATATGCAAATTGACTATCACTCCAACACACAAGATGGCTGCCCCTGTGTCATCAAATATCTTGCCCCCATGTGGACACAAGATGGCCGCCACAAGATGGCCAGCAGGGGAGGGCAGTTGGGAGGGACCAGGCCTGCAAGCGGGGGCAGTTGTGGGTGATCAGGCCAGCAGGGGAGGGCAGTTAGGGATGACCAGGCCTACAGGGGAGGGCAGTTAGGGGCAAACAGGCTGGCAGGGGAGCAGTTAGGCATCAATCAGGCTGGCAGGGGAGTGGTTAGGGGTGATCAGGCTGGTAGGCAGAAGCGGTTAGGGGCAATCAGGAAGGCAGGCAGGCGAGCAGTTGGGAGCCATCAGTCCTGGATTGTGAGAGGGATGTCCAACTGCCCGTTTAGGCCCGATTCTACCGGGATCGGGCCTAAACGGGCAGTTGGACATCCCTCAAGGGGTTCCAGATTGGAGAGGGTGCAGGCTGGGCTGAGGGACACCCCCCCCCATGCACGAATTTCATGCACCAGGCCTCTAGTTATCAATAAGACAAGAAGTAATGAGTGTTAGAGAGAATGTGGAGAAAAGGGAGTCCTTGTACACTGCTGATGGGAATGTAAATTAGTGAATCCACTATGGAAAACAGTATAGAGGTTCCTCAAAACATTAAAAATAGAGCTATCCGATGACTTAATAATCCCTCTTCTGAGTATCTACCCCCCATTTTTGAAAACACTTATTTGTGAAGACATATGTACCCCTATGTTCATTGTGGCATTATTTATAATAGCAAAGACATGGATGCACCCTAAGAGTCCTTCAATGAATGATTGGATAAAGAAAATGTGGCACATATATACTAGTACTATGGAATACTACTCATCCATAAGGAGATGAAATACTGCCCTTTGCAACAACATGGGTAGATCTTGAAAGTATCGTAAGTGAAATGTCAAACAGAAAAAAATAAAAACTGTGTGATTTCACTCATATGAGAGATATTTAAAAAATCAACAAAGAAATTAAAACAAACTCGTAGATACAGTACAACAGAATGGGGGTTACCACAGGGGAAGAATGGTAGGAAGAGGATGAAGAGAGCCAACAATACAGTGAGGGAAGGAGGAGAGATTTCAGGTAATAAGCATGCAACAAAACACACATATGTGTATTACAAAGTTGTACAACTGAAATTTATATAATTGGTAACCAATATTATATCAATAAATTTAATTTTAAAAAAAAAGAGCAGCCTCTGTGGTGCCTGGATGGGATGGCATGTTGCCATGGGTGCCGGGCTACCCCTGAAATAGTGACTTTGGTTAATGCAGTAACACCATGTCCATGTGTTCTAAACAACACCCAGGGCAACCCCCAAAGCAGTCTGGAATCATCCACAGTGTTCCCAGTACGTGAGGGATTGGAAAATTGATTTTACTGACTTCATTCTACTGAATGAAGGTTCTGAGCATGCCTTGGTTTATGTGGTTACTTCATCTGACTTAACCCAAGCTTTTGCCTGTCATAGAGCAAAGAAGGCTATGACCATTAGGAATCAGAGAAGCGGAGGACTATGTACTGATACCTTCACCAAATAGACAGTGATCAGGGGTCATATTTCAAAGGTCATGGTATGCATAACTGGACTCATGACACTGAATGGAGGTTCCAACTTCTCATAACGCACAGTCAACAGGGTTAATGGAAAGAAAAAAATAAAATACTGAAGCAGCAGATTAAATTATTAAGAAGTAAAACCACATTGGCCAGGTGACTGTCCTAGGCTTTAATACATTTGAGAGATTGATCAATAGGGCCTATTGTCCCATACGCCTGCCAAGGCACCCAAGCACTCAATACATTAAAGATAGAATTCATGGCATTGCCCCTACTCTTGTCATGAGTCAACATGCTGTTACTGAAAACACCAAGCTCTATCACACCTGGGAATGAAGTCATCTACTGAAATTTGCCATGGAACATCCCACCAGGATGGATGAGTACCACTGGATGGAGGAGAACTACTCAGTCTCCACAGGGATCCCATTGTCCTGCTGCAAGCTGGACCTGTTCCAATGCGCTATGTCTGAAATGCACCGTTAAGAGAAGGGAGAAAATAGGAGTCCTGGTCGGTTATATCCCTCTCTGAGTTTATCTTCTCATCCCTGACAGTGCTGTCTCCCCCACCAACATGCAGAGTACCAGGTCAAGTTCCAAAAGCTGCCAACATCCATCTCCTCAAGGTCAGATAGACATATTCTGTTTTCCTCTGGTACAATCATCTCGCCACTTTGTATATCCCTTCTGTTGATTTGGTGGACATTATAACACACATACAGGCCCTTACTAAATTCACCCGACAAAGCTTTCCTTACTGAACACTGAAATGTTTCTAATGAGAAAAGCTGTCCTCCAAAAATAGAATGGCCTTGGGCATTGTTGCTCCCTCACAAAGAGGCACCTGTGCCCATTATCTAAACAGAATGTTGTATTCATACCTGATGAGTCTACTAATGTATCGGCTTTATTAAATCACATGAGGACACAAGGGAGTGACCTGCATAATCTGGCCCCAGATTGATATATCAGCGGTTAGGATCCTGGGGCTTTTGGTGGGAATGGTTGTTTTGGGAATCATCTTAATTGGTATTGTTGCTGTTGGATCTGCCTCCAGTGCAGCCAGGTAGCTGTCAGACAAGCCACCTCCATGCTAGTGAAACCCTTGCTGACTGCTCAGGACAGAGGAGGTGTTTACAGTTGTAAGAGCCAGCCATGAGGGGTGGAGCATTGGAGGAGGTCATTGAGGTCATTGTAATGACTGCCTGTTGACCCTTGAGCTGAATGCAGGCAATCAGAGGCTCCTCACTCCATCCTCTGTCCTTGGAATGCAACTCTGCCTGCTGTCCCCAGAGCGGGAGCTGTTCCAAGGACATTGCTTTCAGAGAGTCAGCCATTGTTGAGACCATCTGGATGATATCTGTGACTAAACCCAGCTATGGCTCCTCTATAAGATTCGGGTGGGCAGGTGCAGGGATCTACTGATCTTGTAGATGCCCCAAAGTCAAACCTTGTATATCAGTTCCCTTGCTTACTAAACCTGCAACCTCCAGTCTGGAGGGGTCTGCCTTTATCTGAAGTCTCTCTTGCCCTCCGTGTACAGGGGCCTGTTTGTGATCCAACAACTAAATGACCTCAGATTGCAGAACTTTTGTAAATCTTTTTGCCTGTTTTACATTTATTTCTGTCATATATGCAATCTTTTTAATAATAGGACTCACAAAAATGGCAGTATTTTTATTTTTATTGATTTCTAGTTATCTAATATTCTGTGATATAACCTGATAAAGGTTTTTTTTAATTGATAAAGATATAGACATCATAGGACAGCCTTAGTTTTTTATAAGTTCCTAACTTATTCTTGCATATTTATGTTCTTAATAATAATAGCTAATGCTTATCAAATGTTATATATATATATATAACATTCTCTCTCTGTCTCTCTGTCTAGATATATATATATAGAGAGAGAGGCAGAGAGACAGAGAGACAGAGAGAGAATGGAGAGCTAATTAACCCATTTTGCCTTGACAAAATTGGTTATTTTTAATCTTGCTAGTTGAATAAAGTCAAGGCTTATATTGCCGCTATCATATTGACACGTGTAAATAATCCCTTAAGAATAATTTAGTTATGATCATTGTGATTTGAACAGTGATCACTTAAGTGAAAGTCTTTATAACAAGCTAGTTCCTGTGTAATAATGATATCAGCAAAACACACATGTATTTTAATGCAGCGATCATTCATAATGAGGATAAGCAAAATTACTTCCTGAAAGGGCTTAGCCTCTATACTTCAAACCCCTAAGTCAGAAAGTTACTGGGAACAGCTGGCTGTTGATACTCTAAAGCTAAATGGCATTTTAATGAAAAGGTGAGTCACTACTGGGGACAGGGGCAAGTCATCAATTGTGTAAAATTATGCCCATACGCCAAACCTCCATATTCATTTTCAGGACCTTATTTTGCCAAATGGGATAAATAGGAAACTAATCTAATCTTTTCCAGCAGACCTGCTATAGAGCAAGTTTTCACTTAAAGAGATATTGACATTTCTAAGACAAGCAAGTATTTTATTTTATTTTTGACTTCATAAGGTCTCTCCTGTCTACTTGGTGATAAACCCACCTTGTCACTTCCCATAATAAATGGCAAATCAGTGACCTTATTTCTGTTTGTCACCTCATCCAGTTGCAAGCACAGCAATGTAGAGAGCCCACAGATTCTAGGAATCTATAAATAAGTCTTCTCGCTCTGACATAGGTGGCCTCTTATTACTTTCTAAACACTGCACCCAAACTCTAGGCTGAAGAATGTGTCAAGGCTGTCTCTAAAAGGTCATTTCCATTGATAAGCACACAGAGTGGACGTGGGAAAGCCTGGAATCCTAATGAACTGTATCTGCGCCTTGAAAAATCACTGTCAGAGTCGGGTAGTGAAAGAATAGAGTCAGATAATGGGTGTGTTCCTCTGGAAAATTCACATTCCTATGTTGATCCTAAACGTGGAAAATGATAGGGTAGGCGAGAGTCCAAGAAGAGACAAATCAAGAATCATAATGACACAACCTTCAAGATGTTCCATGCAAGATCTTCATTAGGAAAATTCCCATGAACAGCTGTACTATTCATATAGGCATATGGAAAGTACACACACAACTTACACAGTGACCTGAACCGGAATCTGAGTATAGTTCAGTGCGATGCTGTTCCCAGGAAAATCTGTAAGGAAACTCACAAGTTCAGGTTGTTATTTGACCATCACAGAGCCAAGTCCATGTGTATCACCACAGGGTTTCACAGTGTTGAAGAGTCAGTAGATAGAGATTTATAAAAGATGGAAGGATGATGACATCTACCTTTCAAGCTCAAATACTTTCTTGGTTTTATTCTCATTTATTCCTCAAAGGTTAGTTCTCTTTTTTCTTATTTAAAAATACGTTTTTATTGATTTCAGAGAGGAAGAGGGAGAGATAGAAACATCGGTGATGAGAATCATTGATCAGCTGCCTCCTGCACGCCCCCTACTGAGAGTGGAGCTCACAACCCTGGCATGTATCCTGATCAGGAATCAAACCGTGATCTCCTGGTTCATGGGTCAATGCTCAACCACTGAGCCACACCAGCTGGGCTTAGTTCTCTTTTTTAATCAAAATGCCAAGAAGCTTCTGAGAAAAGAAACAGTAGAAACAACTAAAATAGAAACTTACAGAAGGGAGAACCAAGATGGCGGCATAGTTAAACAACTAATCTGCTGCCTCACACAACAATTTCAAAAATACAACTAAAAGACAAAAACGTCTACCACCCAGAACCACGGGAAAGCTGGCTGAGTGGAAGATTTACAACTAAGAAGAGAAAGAAGCACAATCGCTGAAAAGCTGAGGTACGGAGGCACGCGAATCAGGCCGGCGGCGGGCGGCTGGGTGCGCGGCTTTTCTTCAACCCGCAGGGAGACAAGCCCCCGATCACTCTGAAATCCAGTTTCTGGGGACACTCGGGGGACCCAGGCACCTACGGGGAGAAGCTGGACTCTCGGCCATCGGGTCGGAAAGTGAGAGTGACTTTTTTGCAGTGGTGCGCCCAGCAATCATTGTTTACTGCGCTGGAGCGCAGGGCGCAGGGACTTGGAAACGTGGAAAGGCAGAGACAGCTGATGGCAGCCATCGCTGTTGGCCACGCCCCAGCCTAGTGACGCCCTGAGACCCGCCCAGCCCTGAGGCCCCGCCCTGAGGCCCCGCCCCGCACATTCTACAAACCCGCCCCGGCTCCACACAGCGGCTTTTGCATATAAATGGCCTGTTCTGGAGCAGCTTAACCAACTGCAGCTCCAGACTGCTCCAAAACCGCCCAAGCAAAGGAGGAGAAAACTAGCCCTTGCTGTAGCTCCTGCTGGGGGACACACAGTACACAAGGGTACACCAAGAGTGTCCACCTCAAGTAACTGGGAGGCTGACCCGTTGAACCAATAGGACACCTAGTACACAAAACTACCCTACCAACTTAGGGAAGCAGAGAATATGAGAAGGCAAGGAAACAGATCACAAACCAAAGAAATGGAGGAGAACAAGCGACTGGACATAGAGTTCAAAACCACGGTTATAAGGTTTTTCAAGAATTTCATGGAAAAGGCCAATAAATTCAATGAGGACCAACTAGAAATTAAATATACACTGACTGAGATAAAAAATATTATACAGAGACCCAAAAGCAGACTAGAGGATTGCAAGAATCAACTCAAAGATTTGGAATACAAAGAGGCCAAGGACACTCTTCCAGAGAAGCATGAAGAGAAGAGAATTCAGAAAGTTGAAGATAGTGTAAGAAGCCTCTGGGACAACTACAAGCGAACCAACATCAGAATTATGGGGGTACCAGAAGAAGAGAGAGAGCAAGATGCTGAAAACCTATTTGAAGAAATAATGAACGAAAACTTCCCCCACCTGATGAAAGAAATAGACTTACAAGTCCAGGAAGCACACAGAACCCCAAACAAAAGGAATCCAAAGAGGACCACACCAAGACACATCATAATTAAAATGCCAAGAGCAAAAGACAAAGAGAGAATCTTACAAGCAGCAAGAGAAAAACAGTTAGTTACCTACAAGGGAGCTCCCATACGATTATCAGCTAATTTCTCAACAGAAACCATGCAGGCCAGACGGGAGTGGCAAGAAATATTCAAAGTGATGAATAGCAGGAACCTACAACCAAGACTACTCTACCCAGCAAAGTTATCATTCAGAATTGAAGGGCAGATAAAGAGCTTCACAGATAAGAAAAAGCTAAAGGAGTTCATCACCACCAAACCAGCATTATATGAAATGCTGAAAGGTATTCTTTAAAAAGAGGAAAAAGAAGAAGAAAGATAAAAATTATGAACAACAAATACATATCTATCAACAAGTGAATCTAAAAGTCAAGTGAATTAAAAATCTGAGGAACAGAATAAACTGGTGAACTTAATAGAATCAGGCATAGAATGGGAATGGATTGATAATTCTCAGGGGGAAAGGGGTGTCTGTGTGGGGAGTATGGGAAGAGACTGGACAAAAATCATACACCTATGGATAAGGACAGCGGGGCGGGGGGGAGGTAAGGGAAGAGGGGGGATAGGAACTGGGTGGTGGGGAGATATGTGGGGAAAAAGGAGAAACAATTGTAATCTGAACAATAAAGATTCATTAAAAAAAAAAAAAAAAAGAAACTTACAGAGTGAAAAAAGTTATTGAGAAATAAACCCTCATTTTGAACAAATGAGCATCTGGGTGATACAAGCCAGACTTTCACCAGCTGTTTCTGCTCTCCCTGTGTACACCCAAAACCTTTTGGAGAAAGTACTGTTATATTTCTAATCACTGTGGCTAAGAGTATGCATCACAGCCTCATCATCACCACCTCAGAGGACCCTAATGTCAGCTATTTAATTTTTTTCTGAATTGTGAAATGAATGGAGAGGTACATAGCAAAGAATGTGTTACTACAAAGTACTGGGGTTTATAAAACTTTTACTTTAAAAATGAATGGAAATTGGACCAACATTAAATTTATGTTGATATTACACCTGCTCATTTGTACTTCTTTGCTAGAATAAAAGAAAATCTGTTGACGTTTGCACTCTGCATAGTGGCCTGGAAATGGTATATGCTCCAACCTGTTATACATATGTGACATGACATGGCTTATCCACTCTGAGTTGCATTTGATTGTGGTGATTGTAAACAGTTGTAAATGTCATTTATTTCCTTTTGAAGTTTAGGGAGGAGAGTCACCAAGATCTGGGTAAATCATCTAAGTCCAGCTGACTATAACATCTATGTGATTTTTTAAATGGCTTTTGTTGTGTGTGGGGGGGGGATGGTTGTGGCACAATGGATTAATGGTACCTTGAACTTTGAGGAATTCATATCTATGATCTCATAGAGATAAGTCTGGAGTGGTAAGGCACTAAGAATCTTGGGTAAATAGAGAGATCCTTGCATTTACCAGGCCTAGTCCATGACATACTCATTCTACCATATGATCATATATGTTGCAGGTTATAAGGGTTTCTGGGTATATCAATTTAGGAATTGCTAAATTAAACTAAGTTAAATGAGTTTCCTTAATACTATAATTATCAGTCTTTAGCATATTATGGTGTATTATGACTCTCCAAACAGACTATAATATTCAGTATTTCTCAAACCCACTAGGATTTAAGACTTTTTTAAAAAAATGATCAAAATGATCAATCAAAACGAGTGTTCTGCAGCATATAATATAGGAAGTGCTAGAAAAATAATGTGGAAAGGGGAAATAACAATAATAATGATTATTTGTACAGTGCCTTGCAGATTATAAAGTGATTCCTTATTATCTCTTTTGATTCTCAGGTCAAACAATTTATAAGGGAAAAATTACTCAAGAACTTTAACGTGCCTTCCCAAAATTTGTACAGTTATAAAAAGGAAGTTTTGACTTGGCTTTAGGTCTTCTGACTTGAGATCAAAAACACGTTTCACTGTTAGTGAAGACATAATAAATGTTGTTTCTAATTTTGCAGAGGGATAATCCTAAATTATATTTCTCAGTGGTGGAATAGCTAGACTTCCTGTCCCAGAGCAAGTTCCGTGAGTATATGTCCCCAGCCTCTTCCTTCTTCCCCCATGAATCTTCCCTTTTTATTTTTCCTCCTTTGCCAGACGGCTCAGTATGTTAGCAGAAATAAATAACATACTCAACGCAAGAAATGAAAGAATTTTAATAAAGAGACTCTTTACAAAGATGGGGAGAAGACTATGGGAAACCAAAGGAGTAAGGTTAGTCTCCCAGGGTTAGCGATAGCTAAGAGCTCTTACCACAATGACTGAAAAAGCAAGAAGATGGAGAGGTGCTGACGCCTGAGGGGAGTAGCTGTTTAGGGAGGATTTCCAACCAAAGGAAGCAGCCAAGTTGGGGTGAAACAGAATGAAGTGAAAAGAGGAAACTGGTCCCCTGATTTCATTCTCCTCTCACTGTTTCATCCCCCGATAGTCCCTGCAATTAGCCAAAATCAGCAAGAAGTCAAAGGAAAAGGATTTCCATTGATACGGTCCACAAAAGTCAGCCTACAAGGTCACAGAGCAGGACTGTGAAAAAGGGTGTCACCTGACACTGAAGGAGAAATGGAAGCTATCCAGCACACCAGGTAATCAAGGTTATCAAACTCCATCAACACATTAAAAGGGCGGGCCTTAGAGATTTAACTGCCACCCCTAAGTTAGGTGGAGGAGAAAATCTGGGAACCATATTTTACTGTGTTTTTCAGGATGATAATTCTCTGAGCATCCTAAACAACCTGTCTTATAATGAAGGGCGTCTCGGAATCAACTTTCCATTTTAACTAGCAGTGGAAGTAGCAGCCAGTAATGAGAATTATGTCAGTCTCACCTGGTTCCAATCACCTCCTGGGTGCACTTATTTCTGCAAGAAATGTACCATTTGATGTTCACCTCAGTCTCAAGCTGCACCTACTTGCACCTTAGGTGGGAGAGACTTGCATCATCTTAGCACCAACGCGATGGGGCCAACTTGCTGCCGTTTCTTCCATATTTTGTCCTTAAGGTCAGAAAATGCCTAATTAATTAGGTTTCTGTCTTTTTCTGCTCCAGTACACAAGTCTCCATAACTGGGTTTCTGTCATTATTCTGTGCCCAAGTAAAGAAGAAAGAGGCAAAGGCAGAAAGAGGTCAAAAGAATGGGAAAGAAAAAGAATAATCCAATGATCAAGTACTACTTCTTACATAGTATTTGGAATTTTTTTTTGCCAGTCTTTTAGAGTTCATATTTTGTGAATCTCCAAATTAATTCAAGAAAAAACCCCCACACTAACATGGAAAGATTATAGGCAGCATATAGCTATGTATAAAAATTAATTAATCCAAGAATGTTTTTTTTGAGATTATTTGCTATCCTCCAAATCTGTTGAAATACCTTTGCTACATTTTCAAGCAAGTCAATTTTTAACTTAACTTAGTATTTCCAGATATCTACAACAAGAACAAAAACTGTGGACATAATCAGTTATTTTCTTCAAGTTGGGTGACCCTCAGATGACTTTAAGAGACTGGCTTGCTGGAAGGAACATTTCTGATCAGGGCCTGATGCTCACTAGATTCTCATTTTGAACCTGCTGGAGTATGGCCCTCTTTTACTAATTATACTTAATATGGGCCCTGACATAGGACAATCTCTGCATAACAGATATGCTGAGCCTTCACCAATACTTTATGCAAAGCCCAGCCAACATGGCTCAGTGGTTGAGCATTGACCTATGAACCAGGAGGTCACTGTTCAATTCTAGGTCAGGGCATATGCCCAGGTTGCAGGCTCCATCCCCAGTGTGTGGCCTGCAGGAGGCAGCTGAACAATGATTCTCTCTCATCATTGATGTTTCTATCTCTCTCTCCCTCTCCCTTCCTCTCTGAAATCAATAATATATATATATATATATATATATATATATATATATATATATATATATTACAAAAAAGAAAGAATCCCTGTTTGTTTTTCCCAAAAAGTGAGTCAAAGATTGCCAGGATTTTATATAATAGAGTCCTCTTCCCTTTGCTATAGTTTCAAAAGCACAATGTCTTAAGTACCCTAACTGCACCTCTGAACCTCAAGAAAGAGAGTTGTCCCATGCTGTACTCTTCTTACTCTGGAGGCAAAGGATACAACTCTTCAGGCCAGAGCCAGGGATATTCAGGTTACTGATTTTATAACCTCAGTTACCTAGTTTCCCATGGCAACCACCAATTCTTCCAAGGTTGCGGTGGATAACAAATTAGCAACAGCAAAGCAGGGGGCTGTTAGAAGCAGGCACACTCAAAAGTGACAGGTGTCAGAAAGAGAGGAGACAGGGCGTACACTAACTGGAAATGTCTGGCCGCCTACGGCAGTAAGTGTTGGCCACTCAGCCTTTAGTACCACAACCATCCCTGAGGGCATCACTATATTTGAGCCATACCAATGGCCCTGAGTCGTCAAGAAAAGATGAACTTTTGTCAAGACTATTTTGTTTAGTAAGGAAAATAAGTTTGCAATACATTTTAGAAACACTTCCATCAAAAATGATGATATATGTGGTATATTTAAATAATTAAGCCTTACTCTTTAGTTACCTAAAAATTCGCCTATAGACATTTAGAAATTGAAAATAAGTCTTTGATTTATGTAAGATTATTTCTAATCAAAACTAAAGGTGGATGCCCTTGCTGGTTTGGCTCAGTGGATAGAGCGTTGGCCTGCGGACTGAGGGGTCCCAGGTTTGATTCTGGTCAAGAGCACAGGCCTGGGTTGCGGGCTTCATCCCCAGTGGGGGGCGTGCAGGAGGCAGCCGATCGATGATTCTCTCTTATCATTGATGTTTCTATCTATCTCTCCCTCTCCCTTCCTCTCTGAAATCAATAAAAATATATTAAAAAGAAAAAAACAAACAACAACTAAAGGTGGGTTCTGGGAGGTCCCTTGATTGCTTACTGGCCTGGCAGATGTTAATTCCTCTTGTACTAAGAACGAGTGTGCTGGGTCTTCCCAACTCATGTGAGTAGAGATGAACAGGGGTCGTTGGTATATAGACAAAGGAGTGGACACGAAAGAAAGTATATGTTTTCTAAACAGCGGAAATTTTAAAATATAAATGATGGAAAGTAAACAACTGATCTAGTAACAAATAGCTTCCTCAGTGTTTTTCTTTTTCCATGCCTGCCTCTGCCTCCTTCCCTCCTTTGAATGTCTGCTTCTCTTTCTAAAAGCATTGCTTATCCTATAGAAAATTGTCCTGCTTGAAAGAATTTAAGCCTTCTTCTCATCAATCTGTGGGTGGATAAGGGAACTGCCCTTCCTCCTGCCACCACCTCCATCACTTAATTTCCTAATGTGTTTGGCTGAAAATTAGAGGGTGCAGGAGTGAAGCTGAGGTCATTGTTCTTAGAACTTGGGCTCTAGAGGCACCAAACTCTGTGGTAGCTTCAGTCAGCGAGAGGGAGGTGTGTGGATGCGGGGCCAAGTCCAATGGCACACCTCTGCCTCTACCACAGGCAAAGGCTGCATCACTTTGGCTCTGCTTTTAATTCCTAACTAAGTACAATAATCACTTTAGGAAATCTAGGAAGTAAATCTAAACATGGAAAATTGGCAAGAAAACAGTAATTTTAAAAAAATGAAAAGTAACAAAGAACATTATATCAGGGGATCTGGTCAGTACAAAGTAAAAAGAAGCAAAAATGATTAGAATGAAAGAAAGATAAGTATAATTTTTTTTCTCTCTCAAATGATACGACAATTTAAACAGAAGACCAACCAGACAGGTAGACTTAGTAAAGTTAATACGAAGTTTATCCGTGCTGGCTAATATAAGATCAAGAATCAAAAGTCAACAGTTAGCCCTACCCGGTTTGGCTCAGTGGATAGAGTGGTGGCCTGCGGACTGAAAGGTCCCAGGTTCGATTCCGGTCAAGGGCACGTACCTTGGTTGCGGGCACATCCCCAGTAGGAGGTGTGCAGGATGTTTCTAGCTCTCTATCCCTCTCCCTTACTCTCTGTAAAAAATCAGTAAAATATATATATATTTTTAAAAAGTCAACAGTTAGAACATGGGCTGTTCAGGGTTGAAAAGAAGCCCAATTCCGATGGAAACATAAAATATAAGTTTCTTAGAGAAAATTATTTTCAATAGATGTCCAAGACTTTTGTGGAAATCATTATACATGTAAAGTTTCCCGGGGTCCTCAAACTTTTTAAACAGGGGTCCAGTTCACTGTCCCTCAGACCGTTGGAGGGCCAGACTATAGTTTTAAAAATACTATGAACAAATTCCTATGCATACTGCACATATCTTATTTTGAAGTAAAAAAACAAAACGGCAAAAACACCCGCATGTGGCCCGTGGGCTGTAGTTTGAGGACGCCTGATGTAAACAATGGAAAGACATTAAAGGAGACTTAAATGGAGAGAAAACAATACAAGGCACTGATATTTGTTTTCCTCAAAATACAATTCCAATTTTAAAATCCCAACAAAATTATTTTCAGGGAATTGGACAAGCTGATTATAAAGACAGATAAAGAGTTAAGAATTGCTAAGGCATCTCTAAAACACAGGAACTAAGCAAGAGACTTTACCCCAAAGATAACAAGGATAATTTAAAAACTGTTAAAATTAAGATAGTATAGGATTGATAAAGCTTAGACAAATAAACCAACAGAACAGAATGGAGAACCTAGAAGAGCTATGCATAAGTGGAATTCTGCTAGGAGAGAGCTGATACTGCAGATAAATGATCAAGTAATGTCTATTTAAGAAAATTGCTAATTGTCTAATTTGTATATTCTTTTAAAAAATATTTTATTGCTTTTTTTACAGAGAGGAAGGGAAAGGGATAGAGAGTTAGAAACATTGATGAGAGAGAAACATCAATGAGCTTCCTCCTGCAAACCCCCTACTGGGGATGTGCCCACAACCAAGGTACATGCCCTTGACCAGAATCAAGCCTGGGACCCTTCAGTCCACAGGCCGACTCTCTATCCACTGAGCGAAACTGGTTAGGGCTAATTTGTATATTCTTAAAGAGAAAAACATGCCTTCCTTCCTCACATGTTATAGAACAATTACTTCCAGGTGGATTCATGATTTAAATATAAAAAATATGTAATGAGGGAGAAGCACATGAATGCTTCCCAAATCAGGTTTTATTTGTTAAACTGCATTATGAGTACAGAAATGTATATGTCATGCCTTTCCTTAAACAGTGTGTGTATGTAAATGTATGCATACATGTATATGTGTATGTATGCATACATATGTATGAAAATATGCAAACACATCTGTTTTATATATCATATAATTCAATAATGTAAAAATGGGTATATACAGAAGTATTAAAAATTTACATATTTAAAATCCTGATTGTTTTCCATACTTTCCGGGTCCATTCATTTACTCATTCATTCATTCAAATGAAACTTGGTAAACTTGTATAGAGTGACCTGACAGTGAATGAGCCCTCTACACTTATAACGAAGTCTAGCCTTCTATGCTGTAGAGTCTTGACAGCATTCCACTCCCAGATCCACTTGTCCCCTCTTCTTTGTCCCACTTTATACCCTGAGGTCCTAACCTTTACAAACTGCTTGACCTAGGAACCCTTACCCTCCAGCTTCTAGTTGGATTTAGCTTAAGGCACTGTGAAAAGAATGGATGATTACAGGTTAAAATATTACCCCCTCTCATTCCCTCTCTGCCTTGCTGAGGTTCCTCTATTTTTCTGTAGAGATCATACAGTTTCAGGAGAGATCATATATGACTGCAACACTCGTTTTGTGTCTCTGCATAGCTCCAGCTCCTGCCAGGTTTTGACATTTCTGGCCCCACCCTTTTCTCTTCCAGGATGAGGAGTGGTAACAGCTTTCCGCTCTTCCTAGTCCTGGGAGCTTGGCCATCCCTTCTTTATCCTCTTAGTCCTTCTCTCTCTTCAGTTAAAATTTCTGAGTATACCAGCTGCTTACAATTTATAATCAGTACTAGAACGAAAATCAGCAAGATGTGTATCTGATGCATCTTAAGTACCTCTTCTGATTATGTTGGCCTCACCTGTAGCTCATATTCTCAACACTTCTTATGACAAAGAAAATGCCCCAGCAGACGAATTCCATCAGTCCACGTGATTCCAGCTTTTAAAGTCTCCAGGCACATGCTCTCTCTCTCTCTCTCTGGCTCCTTTTACCACTTCCAGGACTTGGTGAAATTCCAAAAGCCACCGTGTGGGCCTGGCTTACAAACCGATGGCATAACCTAGAAATGCAGGAGAGTAACTCCCCTGTGATGGGAGCAGAGAAAAGGGAGCAGATACCCCTTCTTCTTTTACCCCTCTGATGCAGTTTCAATGGCCAGCCTGTTCAAAGATGCCTGGCTGAGCAGGCTGACATGGTGGTTGTGTCTCTTCATGGTCAGGCAGCAGTGAAGCAGTGGCTGGTACAAAACACATATCCCTCTGTCTGCTCTCCATTCTTCCCTGATTCACTTTCCTACCTTTATTCTCATGGCTTGGTGTGGCACTTTCTAAAGAAAGCATTAACACACTATGTAGACTTGGTTTTCAAAGATTAAGGTAATGTGTTTAATGATAACAGGAAGTCTTCCATAGATGCTATGGTCCAGGTAGATCTCTATGAGGATGTTGCATTTACACTGAGTTATGAAAACCGGAAGCCGTATCAGTAATAACTTGATCAAAGAGAAGAGCAATAAGCATGGAGTCATGGCAGGAAAGAGCATGTTTGAGGAACCATCAGAAGAGCAGTCCAGGGAAGCTCAGTGAGGAATAGGCACAGGGCCGTGCGCTAATGCTGAGAAGCTGGGAGAGGTATCCCGGCCACAGTAATGATTTTAGATTTAGTCTAAGTGCAGTAGGTGAAATAGAGTCATTTGACAAGTTTAAGCAGGAAAGAGTCATACATTGATTTCAAACTTAAAACCTCACTTTGGCTGCTACTAAGCTGAAATGAGGAAATCAATTGGGAGTATACTCTTAAAGATTGTGGTAAACTTGAATTAGAGTGGTGGCAGAAACCAAAGAGAGAAGCAGAGAGACACAAAATACCTTCCAGAGGAAAACACAAAATATCCAGGTTATATATTGGATATGAGCGTTAAGAGAAATAGAAGTTCAGAGTCTGACAATAGGTGTTAGAAGGAGTAAATCTATTGTTGATGATGGGCTATTTATTGAAAGAGGGGCATAATAGTGAAATCCAAGTTCTAGAAATAAAGGATTCCATTTTTTGACATGTTGAGTTTGAGGTGCTTGCAATATACATCAAAATAGAAACATTCTCTTCATCCTCCTCCACCTCCCTTCTCCTCTGGTAACCACCATACCATTGTCTGTATCAATGAGTTTATTTTTTCTTTGTCCATTTGTTGCTTATTGTTTCATTCCATATATGAGTGAAATCAAGTGGTTCTTTTCCACCTGACTCTTTCACTTAGCAGGATACTCTTAAAACCCATCCATGTTGTTGCAAATGGCAATATTTCATCATTTTATGGATGAGTAGTATTCCATTGTATATATGTACCACTTCTTTACCCAATCACCAGTCATAGGACACTTAGGTTGTTTCCATGTCATCATTATTGTGAATAATGTTGCAATGAACATAGGAGTACATATATCTTTATGAACAAGTATTTTCAATTGGGGGGTAGGGGGGATAGATACCCAGAAGGGGGATTGCTGGGTCATATAGTAGCTCTAGTCTTTATTTTTGGGAAACTTCCATACTATTTTCCATAGTGGATGCACTAAATTGCATTCCCATCAGCAGTTTAGGAGAGTTCCCTTTTCTCCACATTTTATCCAACACTTATTATGTCTTAGCTTATTGATAATAGCCATTGTAGCAGGTGTCAAGGTAAATGGAGTCAAATACTAGTATACGGTGATAGACAAGGACTAGACTTTGGGTGGTGAACACACAATGCAGTATATATGCATATAATGTATCATAAAGTTGTATACCTGAAACTTATAAATGCTATTAGCCAATGTTACCTCAATAAATTTAATTGAAATAAATATATAAATAAAAAATAGAAATATCAAACAGAAGTTAGAAGCACAAAGATGCAGAGCAAAATAAATGGTAAGCATCATCATTAAGTTGGTATTTAAAGTCATGAGAGCCCGGCCGGTGTGGCTCAGTGGTTGAGTGTCCACCCAGGAACCAAGAGGTTCCATTCCTGATCAGGGCACATGCCTGGGTTTCGAGCTTGATCCCTAGTAGGGGGCGTGCAGGAGGCAGCAGATCAATGATTAATGATGTTCCCCACTCATCATTTCTATGTCTCTATTCCTCTCCCTTCCTCTCTCTCTAAAAATCAATTAAAAATGCACAAAAACATATTAAAGTCATGGGAAATAATATATCACCTAGAAAGAAATGATAAACAGTTATTGAAGGCCAAAGCCAGGTTATTAGGAACAGCTCTCTAGAAGATAGTAAAAAAAGAAACGAAAACCCTAGCTCTCAGGAAAGTAGGGCAAAAGTGACCTGTCAAGATGATTGAGGGAACAATGTTTCAAACAGAGAACGGTCAACCGAGCCACGCTCTGCAATATAGAGTCCATTGAAGACAAAGGATCATCATTTCGATTCCATAGCATGGAGATCCTTCATGAGTGAAAGCAGCAGATTTAGTGGAGTGACAAGCTTGAAAGCTTGAGTATACAGAGAAAAGAGAAAAGGACTACATTGAAGCATCATTTCACATGTAACAGATTGGGGAAAAATTACACAAAGCCAAAATACCAAACACTACGGAAGCTGTAAGGAAACAGGAATGCTCAGACACTTTAGGTGACTTTATAAATTAAAAAACCTTTTTAGAAATCAATGTGACAATACTTTTTTAAAAAAGCAAATGATGGCTATCCTTATGAGCCAACTACTTTATTTCTTAGAATTAATCCTGGAGAAACGTGTCTACATGCATAGCATAACATCTATAGAGGTGTTCATTGAAGTCCTGTTCTAAAAGAGATTGAGGGAGACAGTCTAAGCTTCCATTCCTGGGGAAGGAAGACAATGAGTTTATTTAAACAATATTATACTAAGCATAGTAAGTGAAATAGAAGAAATTAGTCTACATTAGCATGGATAATTTTCAAAACAAGATTTTGAGTGAAAAGAGTTGCCATATAGTTGCAAAGAGTTATACTGGTGATGTAAATGTTTAAACACGGTACAGTATTTATAAATGTGTGGATCAATATGTACATAAAATAAAATTTTAAACATTTCCACAGGAAGGATAAAAACTTCAGGGGAAGGGGTGAAGAAATAGCAGCACAGATGTTTAGCTATTTCTGTACTATTTTAATTCCTAAAACAGACACCTGAACAAATATGACAAAAATGTTAATATATTTAAATCTTGGTAGTGGCTACTTGAATGTTATTATATTATTTTCTGTAGTTTTCTATATATTTGCAACATTTCATAATTCATTTAGAAATGAGTAATAGTTGGGAAAGTTATAAAAATTGTCATAGGTCATTTGATGAGAAAATTTCCACTATGGCTGATCTCATCCAGATGTCTAACTTTAACTGTCATCTGTATACTGAGAACATCAAGATTTTTGTTTCCGACTCTAACCTCTTCCATGAGTGGTAGACATATGTACACACAACCATCTATTCTACATCTCCATATGGGTATCCAATGGACACCCCAAATGTAACCTAGACAAAAAAGTTTTTGATTCCTCATTCTTGCTCTCAATGAAGCCTGTTCCTTTCCTGTTATTGCTTCTCTGTAACCAATTCCACTATCTTCCCAGTTTCTCTGGCCCCAAATCTAGGTTTCCTTCATAATTCCATTCTCTCTCTCATCGTCCTGCGTTCACTGTGTCAGCAAGTCATTTTGGTTTTAGCTTAAAATATGTATCTCAGATTTTACCACTTTCCAGCACTTCAACTATTGGATTACAGTCCAAGCCACAATTTGTCTTCCCTACTCTGCTGCAACAGATACCAGTGGCCATTATTCTCTTGCTCTCTCTAGAGTTCAACAATGGCCTTGTTATTGTTTAAAATGTTAAACATACCCAGCTCATGTGGCTCAATAGTTGAGCATTGACCTATGAACCAGGAGGTCACGGTTCGATTCCCATCGCCCAGGTTGCAGGCTTGATCCCCAGTGTGGGGTGTGTAGGAGCAGCTGATTAATAATTCTCTCTCATCTTTGATATTTCTATCTCTCTCCCTCTCCCTTCCTCTCTGAAATCAATAAAAACATATTTAAATAACATAAAATTTTGATCACATCATGTCTCCAACATGCTCAAATTCACACTTGAAATAAAAGGCAGATTCCTTTTTATGGCTCCCATGAAGCCAAAGATATTTTTCTATTTTATGTAATCTAAAATATACGCTTATTGGGTGAGTAAATTAATAGGGAAAGGATCACTGAGGGAGTAAGAAACCTGAAGTGGTAACGGTGATGAGCATTTGAGAGAAACTAACCTTTAACAGGAGGTAAGAAATTTCTCTCTTACTCTCTTATAACAAAAAAGAGGATAGAGCAGTTGATTAATAGTTTGAAAGAAGAAGGATAAAGGATTTCCTTTTTTGAAGGTCTTCCTTAGTTCAGTGAAGTATTAGGTAAGGTTAGCACCTGATAGAATGAGTGGAATGTGAGATAAGTATGAGGCAAGAACAGATGTCTAGGGCAGTTTAGTGCCCATTATCATAATTATGACTTTACATTTAATCTAGTCAGCCCAATCATATCATTTTCTCTTGTTATGTTTGACTTCTTGAGTGTGGGCACAGAAGAGGAGATTTGTTGGTTCCACTCGGCTTTGTCACTGGAGTATGACAGACCTAGACAGAGAGACTAGAGAAGATGTTGTTTGCATGTGATGGTTACACCTAATAGTGGATCATGGAATATAAGGTGAGCAAAGAGAAAAGTGAAGATAGGAGGGAGGTTCAAGTTAGTGAAAAATTGGGAGTGTTAGTGAATTAAAGATTTAGATGTGAGGTGATTTATAGCTAAGTGAGCTTCAGAGTAACTGAGCTAAAAGATGAAAATCAGAGAAAGGAACATTTGATCTAGAGCTTTCTAAGATGGAATACCAGATACCATGGATTGGATGACTGGAAAAGAGTGTAGAAAGGTTATTGAAAAAGAAAGGATCAGAATATTGAATTATATAAGAGAATAATTACAGGGGTTGTGTTCTCAGGAGAAAGAAGAAAATCCTTAAGGAATACAGTAAGAGGAAATAGGACAGTAAGAGGAAATAACTAGAAAGGGAATGGTGTCACTAATATATAGGGTTTTTATTTTTATTTTGTTTTGTTTTATATCAGGAATAAATGGGGATGAGGGACATCTGGGAACTACACTCACCTCACTTTCTGCCGTGAAGAAATGGAATCTAGTAGACCAGCAATCTCTTTTTGGGAGATGGCAAACGAAATGGTACCCTCAGGTTTCCGGGAGAAAATTCAGAAGGCCTGCATGTGGCATTCTCTGCTGAGTGACTTTGGAAGAGTCATTTAATATATCTTGTTATGAATTTTCAGCCTATACAATAAGCTGGACTAACTAGGTAATTTCTCAGCATTTACCTAGGATTAGGATCTTCCCCTTTTGTATTCATCATAAGTAATCACACTGCCTTCTCTATTTTACCAGCTTTCAATTATTTTGGAATTATATCTGCTATTTGCTAAAAATGAACTTTCAATAACCGAAAAACATGTGGTTTTCATTTGCTTTTCAAAAGACAAAATAGGTGGAAATACAGTAATCTATACTGATAACTTTTGGTTAGCCAGACAGATGGAGTTTAGCATAATTTATAATAACTTGAACACCAGATAATAAAAAAGCCATAAATTTTTTAATTTGGACCACACTGTGACTTTGTTGATTGCAAGTGTATTTTCCTCCTGTAACTAAACAAAGTTTGAATTCTTCAGGTAATTACCAGCTAGGAAGCTTAGGGATAATGAGTTCTAGACTTGCACTAATGGGGAAAGAAAGATTTTCAAAGATAATTAAGAAAGAAATCCACTAAATAATAGACACTTAACTAAATGAGCTTAGCTCTGTTTGACCATCCCCAAATTTAAATAACCTAGTGTAAATGTCCTAGCACAGTGCCTGGCACAAAACTACACAATGAATACTGATTTAATTCTTTCTTTTCTTGATCATGAATGTAGAGATGTCTTTGTTTCCTTTCTCTAACTAGTTTATATAAAGGTCATTCCTTTTTAAAAAAATATATTTTATTGATTTTTTTACAGAGAGGAAGGGAGAGGGACAGAGAGTCAGACACATCGATGAGAGAGAAACATCAATCAGCTGCCTCCTGCACACCTCCTATTGGGGATGTGCCCGCAACCTAGGTACATGCCCTTGACCGGAATCGAACCTGGGACCCTTCAGTCCACAGGCCGACGCTCTATCCACTGAGCCAAACCAGCCAAGGCTGAAGGTCATTTCTTACCTTCTCTATTGATTTCAATCTTTGGAGAATAAAGGGATCACAAATACAAGAGGAAATGTTGAAGTCTTGCTCTATAGGGGAGCATAAGGCAACCATAAGAATGGTTTTCCCTTCCTGTAAGAGTGTTATTAGAAAATGTGTGCACTCAGAAATAGCATTAAACCTATTTATTTTGCAAAAATGGGGTAAATTGCCCTTTTGGTTACCAAGAAAGAACTATAAGGCAGCATGACAATGATTTTTTATAAGCAACCATTCTTAAAATGGACAGTTTGAACATAATACAATGTACTTTAACTAATGGGATTTTAACACTCTCCAGGTATCTTCCCTGCTGAGATCTGCTGCGTTAAATCTCTTTGTTCAGCTCAGACAGGTCGTTTGTCAAATTCCTTCTCATTATTAAAAATGCATTCAATGGCATTTAATGAGTACATATGGATTCAGAAATGATCACAAATCAAAATTTCAAAAGTCATATTTTTATCTTCATGCTTCAAAACTATGAATATGTAACAGGCCCTTAATATGAACTATTCTTAATGCTCAAACAAAATCTGATCCTTTCAATGTTCACTGCATTTTTACAGACTTCCATTTTCAGGTAGGTAAGGCTATTACAGAATCCAAAGAGACAGCATCAGGGTTCGGGAGAGGCACCCCAATAAGATTTGGTCATCTAACCTCAAGTTGAAGTCCCAAATAAACTATTCTTCATTTATTGACTTTGTAACTAAGGTGTGTTAGTTCATGTTTTTATTTATTGCAAATAAAATGTGTTATATAAGTAACATTAGTAATGACAGTTTTAATAAGTGTAATTAAAAGCCTAGACTACTTGGTCCTAGCCAGTTTGGCTCAGTGGATAGAGTGTCCGCCTGCAGACTGAAGGGTCCTGGGTTTGATTCTGGTCACGGGCACATGCCTGGGTTGTGGGCTTGATTCCCAGTGTGGGAAGTGCAGGAGTCAGCCGATCAATGATTCTCTCTCTCATCATTGATGTTTCTATCTCTCTCTCCTTCTCCCTCTCTGAAATCAATAAAAAATATATATATATTTAAAAGCCTAGATGACTTGGAATCTTATTTTGAAGCAGTGCTTCTTATCTTTGCACAATCACAAAAGTGCATCAGCAAATTAGGGGGTGGGGTAACTTCCTTTTTAATTCCATGCAGAGAGAGAGAGGACTCCAAGCTGTGACTTAAACTGAAACCATTCATGTTAACAACCCTAGCTATTTACCATGGCAGAATCTTCCACAGGATTGAGAACCAGGGCAATCTGTCAAGGTCTCTCTTATTTGGAACATGTCCTAATCCAAAAAGATCTTTCAAATATAGTTCACAAGAGGATGAAAATCGTGTAGAGGACTAATACCTAAAATAAGACAGAAACACTGAAGGAGAGAAGGCCTTGATTTTAGGCTCAGAATGCTCTCCTGGGCCTGGCCCATAGAAATTTCCCCTCAAGCAATTATGAGCTCTTCCACCTTCTGCTGACTTGATGCAGATGAAGATGGAGACCTGGAAGCCATGGTGGAAGGTGATGGAGCCCGGAATGGGAGAGCCTGGATCCTCACACCACTGTGTGAATGAGCTACTTGTTTTGAAATGTATTTGAGCAAGACATAAACTTCTACTTGAGTGCCTGTGTGTGTATCTAGGCTACTTCTCAGATTAGTTGTTCTTATGGTTATATATGATATATAATGTTTTAAATATGTTACATATGCTATGTGTAATATGTTATATATATTATCATAATGGAACTAGTCTGAGAACTAACTAGGGTCAGAGAGAGAAAAATGGCGGCCAAATAGGCAGCAATGTCATGCACCTCCTCCTAGGGCCAGGCCAGAGAAGCAACTAAATTGACTAAATTGGAGAACATCCACCTTGAATTAATAAATTAGACACAGCTGAGGAGACAATCTCTCTCTCTCTCTCTCTCTCTCTCTCTCTCTCTCTCTCTCTCTCTCTCTCCTCTCTCACACACACACACACAAAAGTCTAATATGCTGTGTCCCTCCTACCACCCAACTGGTCGCTATGATGCTCAATGACCACCAGGGGCAGATGCTCAATGCAGGAGCTGCCGAGCTGCAGTGACTTGGAAGTGGCAGTTCTTGGGTGATGCACCCTGAAACCAGAGAGGAGGGAGCCCGATTCCTCAAGGGGTTGCGCAATTCCAACCTCCGCTATGGGTTATGTGGTTGCTGGGGCACTGTCGGCCCTGAATCTGGTTTACTGCACACATGCATTTGCGTTCCACACCCTGTACAACAGCAACTTTGCAGAGTGCCCTCTCGCACTCTGAGAGCCCTCAGGGGATGTCGGAGAGCCGGTTTCACCCTGATCCCTGTAGGCCAGGCCAAGGTACCCCAGCAGATACCCGGGAGGGCTCAAGGGAGATTGGCTCCAGGGCATGTCCAGATCATCTTGCCCAGTCCTGCCCTGCCAGCCACCTTCTAATTAATTTCCTTTCAATGTGCACGAATCCATGCACCGGGTCACTAGTTTTCAATAAGAACTAACCAGGATCAAACCTAGTACAAGGTCTGAGTGAATCAGTGGCCAGACAGCCTTGAAGCTGAGTACTGAGCATCTCACCAGTGCCCTTCCATCCCTGGCTAAGAACAGGATTGGCACTGTAGCCTGCATATGGAGATCAAGTGGCTGTAACAGAATAGAAATGAGCATCTCAAGACGAGGATTTTGGCAAGTCCTGGCAGCCGTCTCTAAAGTGACTCCTTTGTATTCATTTGCAGGTGGCACTAAAGGCAGATGCAGCCCAAGGCTCTCTGTTAAGCTCTGGCAGCCACCACCAGCCCTGCAGACTTTGTCACCAAAATCCCATAAATACCAGGTACACGCTGGGCTTGTCCAGGCCATGTTCACCTCTGTGACTCCTCTCTGTTTACCAGCAGGTCCGCTAACTTCATAATACTTCACTAGGTTTTTCTTCCCCGCTTTCATCTCTCCAAGGAGATTATAGTCTTGTGATGTTTTTCTTCTTCCCTCTATTTACTGCAGGGTTGTGTCTAAATGTGATTAGATTTACCCTGTGCCCGAGCTTCTTGTGTCTGGAGGCGCAGACTGCTAAAAGGTAGATCGGAGAGATGCTCAACAATTTTGCCTTTCCATTTTGCCTTTTTTATTTCTCTCTGAAGCCCAAGCAACATACGTTAAAACCAATTTATTTCTTTCTCCGACAGATGTCACAGCCATTACATTGGGGGTTAAATGGTTTTCACTCTCCTCAAATGGTGAAGATGCCTGTTTTATTGGGTTACTTCAGCTCCCTGCGATCTACATCCTGTTGCCAAGTAAGGTCACAGAGATTTGGGAAGTGCAGTAATGGAGTCTGGGGGGCGCTGATTTTATTGAAGTAGCATCAGCGCATCATCGGTGATGGAAAACCTGCAAGGCCTGCTATGTCTCTGGATTCTGAGAGCCCAGGCTGGGCTGAGAGGCATGCAAGGAAGGCTTTTCTTTCCCACTAGAAATGTAGCTTCTATTCTTAGGTTCACATCCAAAGGCACGGGAGAGCGGGGCTGCCAAGGGCCCTTCAGAATGCTCCAGTAACATCAGACCTAGTTACCTAAAGCTGCCTGACTGTGAGACTCTTTCTCCTAGTCTCCGCATATTAGGGAAGAAGATTCTGAGGACTGTTCTGTGTAATGTACCCCATTATACGTTCATCCTGAAAGTCAGGGGGATGCCCCATAAATCTAACTTTATTTTAATCCCTCTTTATTTTCATTTCTGCTGGTTCTGCCCTCCTTTTCTCCTCTTCACAATAAAACAGTATATGTCAGTCCTTCACTCACTATGCCCTAGTCAAATCTATTCTCTTCTTTCCCTATGAAGAGAATTTGACAACAACAACAAAAAAGACAGCACCGTATAGTTTATACCCAGAAAACCTCATTCTCATAATTTTGTGGGCTTTTGTGCTACAAATATTGAAGTAAAATGAAAGAGAATTATAAAATTGAGAAGTGGGTTACTTTGTTACCAGATGTGCTGCTTTTTTGAGACTAAGAAAGGAATAGGCCTTCAACTCAGTGGATATACTGATATTGAACCCTGTGCTCAGACACAGGAAGTAGAAGAGAAAGTAAACACACAACAAGGAGCAGTCAGTGGGCAAGGAGAATTACAGGGAAGTGGGCAGGGTCCCCAGAATAGCTTTTGTCTATTGCTGGGCATTTCCCCTCAGCCCCTGCTCAGCTCACCAGGGTGACATCTGGTCCTGATATATCCAAGGGCATGATTTTGATTGTCTTATTTCTCCTCTACATCACCTTTTAGCTCTTTATTCCTCTACTCATTTTCTAGTGTGGATTCTAAAACACCTTTCTAATGTCACTTCCCTTCTCAATAAGCGTTAATGGCCCCTCATTGCCCATAAGATAAAATTGCATGAACGATTAACTAGAATACAGTAAGCTAATAATAGCTAGCATTTATTGGGCCCTTGTAAGTGCTCTGTGCTGAGCACATTATATCTGTGGTATCTACATCTCACAACGAGGCTGCAGGTTCCATATTGTTATTCCCATTGTACAGATGAGGGATCTGAGGCTCCAAGGGTCAAAGATCTAGTGAGAGGTGAAGGCAGGGTTCAAATCCAGGTTCTTTTTATCCCAAGGTCATCCTCCTCACAGTGATGTATGACAGTTGTGCTCATTCATCAATTTACTTCCTTACTTAATTGACATTAATGGTACTCTCATCAACACATTATTATAGGAAGACAGACATAGAAGCAATTATAACTGTTAGGGGCATTAAGGGGTGGGTGCTAATATTTGAAGGGTAAATTGAATTGTTTCAAGTATTGGGAGTGGAATGGCTTTGGGAAAATGCCTTTCCTAACATAGTGAATATGAGAAAATGAGTAAATGCTCATTCCAAAATGGGGCATTCTGCAACAGCAAATATAAAATAAGAAACAAAACCCTAGGAGAAATGTTATTTTCTTTGATTCAGTCCAAACCTACTGATTTAAAAAAATGTATGATTCACTGTAATTTCTTCTGTAGAAAAGAATGTTGGTTTGGGGAGAATAGTAATATATATTTTGTATTAGAAATCTACAGATTCCTGAAGAGGTATTCATAAGACAGTGAGTCTGGACTCCAGAGATGGGCATACATCTGGGGAATTACCAAAGCTTTCACCTGATCTTCCTTTCACTGGACCCTTCAAGGAGAAGTGTACTAAACATTTGGGGGAAGGCAAAATTAATTCTGCTCTAATTTTGATTATTTCCTTCCTTCCACTGACTTTGAGCTTGGTTTATTCTTAATTTTCTAGTATTTTTAAGGGTATTCTGTTAGATTGTTTGAGGTTTTTCTTATTTCTTGAGTTAGGCCTGTATATATATATGCATATATATATCACTTAGGCATATATATATATATATATATATATATATATATATATATATATATATATGCCTAAGTGATCATCTGACCATCTGACCATTCGACTGGTAGCTATGACGCACAATGACCACCAGGGGGTAGATGCTCAACACACAGGCATAGAAACATGGAACAGACTGATGAATCTCAGAGGGAAGGGGAGAGGAGGGAGGGTGGGAAAAGATTAACCAAAGATCTTCTATGCATACTAGAGGCCCAGTACCAGGCATGAATCTGTGCACTGGTGGGGTCCCTCAGCCTGGCCTGTGGAGATCAGGCCAAAACCAGCAGTCCGACATCCCCCAAGGAGTCCCAGATTGCGAGAGGGTGCAGGCCAAGCTGAGGCACCATAGTAGTACCATAAACTTCCTTCTTAGTTGCCACATTCCAAAAATTTTGATATATTTTGTTGTCAACTTTATTTGTCACCATGTATCATTCATCTTCTCTCTCTCTTTTTTTAAATTTCTTCTTTTGTCCAATGGTTGTTCAGTAGCATGCTATTTAATCTCTGTAATTTTTTGTGGATTTATTTAAGCTTTCTTCTTGTAGTTAATTTCCAGTTTTATACCATTGTGATGAGAACATATGCTTGATATGATTTCAGTTTTCTTAAATTTTTAGGGACTAGTTTTGAGCCCCAACATTTGGTCCATTCTTGAAAATTTTCAATGTGTACATGAGAAAAATGTACATTCTATTGTTTTGGGATGGAAAGCTCTATAAATATTGGTTATGTCCATTTGATCTAATGTGTCATTTAAGCCCAATATTTCCTTATTTACTGTCAAACTAAAAAGATTTTGCAGAGCAAATGAAACCATCAATAAAACAGGCAGCCAATCAACTGGGAGAAGATATTTGCAAATGATACCTTCAATGAGGGACTAATATCCAAAATATATAAAGAACTCATACAACTCAACAACAGCACCGCCATCAACAACAAATCCAATTTTTAAAAAATGGGCAGAAGATCTGAACAGACACTTTTCCCAAGAAGACATACACATGGCCAACAAATATAGGAAAAGGTATACAACTTCACTAGCCGTAAGGGAAATGCAAATTATAAACCAACATGAGGTTCCACCTCACACCTGTTAGGATGGTTATTATCAATGAGGCAAGAAATAAGAAGTGTTGGAGAGAATGTGGAGAAAAGAGAACCCTCACACACTTCTGGTGGAAATGTAAATTGGCGTAGCCTCTATGGGAAAAATTATAAAGTTTCCTGGGGGGGAAAAAATGAAGAATAAAGCTACCATAAGACCCAGCAATCCTTTCTCTAGGTATCAACCTGAAAAATGTGAAAACACCTATCTAAAGACATATGTAGTCCTATCTTTACTGTAGTATTATTTATAACAGTCAAGACATGGAAACAACCTAAGTAGTGTCCTTTGACCAATGCCTGAATAAAGAAGATGTGGTACATATGTACAATGGAATACTGCTCATCATAAAAAATATTAAATACTAGAGGCCTGGTGTATGGAAATCGTGCACTGGTGGGGGGGCGTGGCCTGTGGGGATTAGCCTGCTGTGGGAGTGCCACTCATCTTGGTCAGCCAGTGGCGCTCCCACTGTGGGAGCACACTGACCACCAGGGGGCAGCTCCTGTGTTAAGCATCTGCCCCCTGGTGGTCAGTGCACATTATAGCGACTGGTTGACCGGTTGTTCTGTCCTTCGATGGCTGGGCTTTTATTATATAAAATTACCTTTTGCAACAACATGAATGAATTTTGAAAAGGTCAAGAACCTTTTGATTTCATTCATAAGTGAGAAAAAAAACAAAAAAGCAACAAATGAACAAAGAAAACATATAAACAAGTAGACAAAAAGACGGTGCTTACAAGAGGGAGAATGAGGAGGGCAAAGGGGATCAAATATATGGTGACAAAAGGAGACTTGGGTGGTAAACATAGAATGGGATATACAGATGATGTATTATAAAGTTGTGTACCTAAAACATATAATTTTATTAACCAACGTTATGCCAAAAAGTTTTAATTTGAAAAGAAAAAGTGAACTAAAGATAGCTGCGAAAACTGCATGCAATGAACTCTATGGGCTGAAATCGCAGTGGCAGACATTGTCAGGTAGATAATAGAACAATTCCGTGATTTAGAAGGAAAAGCCAGAGATCAGTCCACACTGGTCCCCAGTCACGCACCTGCCCATTCAGAGACACACCATAACATGCTGTTTTCAAATAGCTCCATGCCAAGTTCTTCCTCCTCTCTGTTTATATACTGCAGTTAAGACTTTGCAGTTCTAATAGCATTTTACTTTACTTGTTTTATTGGGGGCTAGGATCTCACGGAATCAGAGACGAATGATTTTGTGGGCTCAGAGAAAAACTGGAGGGTTTCACTTTCTCCCTCCCTTTTCTTTTTCTATGAAGCTCTCTGCCCCAGATCCAATCCCCTGGGCTCTCCGTCTTCATCCTTTTCTCTTCCCTTGTGTCTCAGGTAAGACACTTCGGTCAGGCCATGCTCTGTGCCTGCCCCTCAGTGGCTCTCCACATCGGCCCCCATGTGTTCTGCCCCAGATACATTACTAACGGGAATCTGCAGCGAGAAGGCCTGTGGCCTGAGGTGTCCCTCAGTGCTAAATTTAACTTCACACTCGCTATCTCCGGCGGACCATTCCCCTCCTCTGTTTGTGCCTGCATTTGCCTCATACGGAACAGCGATAATAACACTTACCTTCTTGAGCCCACCAGGGTGTTATAAGGATTAATTAAAGTTCTTTGAAGATGACAAGTCCGGAGCAGAGTTATTATTAACTAAGCAAACTGCCTGTTTTAATACGGAGGGTCTCTGGGAAGGTCAGACAACCTGCCCGAAGCACAGGCCTGACTCTCATTTTCCCCGTATTACTTTCCTGCCAGCTCCCCGCACGCAGAGGACCTGGGGGTGTTCTTTGGAGTATGTGCTTTTTCAATTGGATTAAACTGCATAAATAATTGAAAAGCGCCACTGTGCCTGAGAGGGTAGAGCACCTTCCCATTACTCCCCGCTTCCCAGGCCCCTCTGTGGAGCAATGACTCCCGGCCTTCCACAGATTTCCGAGGCCCGTGCAGATGCCAGTGATAATTAAATCCTGGCATGTACATGCCATTTTGTTCCCTTCAAAATGTTCCCCGAAGCAGGATATCCAACAGCAAAGACGATTGGCTCATTGAGTCTCCTTTCAATGATGGAAAAAACTGGTTTAAAGATGTGAACCCATTTCCCTAGTTTTTATTATCAGTCAGAGCACCTGAGGAAGACAACTGATTGATATCTCCCTCTCTCTCTCTCTCTCTCTCTCTCTCTCTCTCTCTCTCAAAAATTGGTGAAAGAGTATGCTTGGGTGAGGATTAAAAAAAAATACAATAAAATCAACTATGCATTCATCTGAACCACCCCTGAACAAAGGGTATTTGCTTTGCATTTGAAAGTGAATTTTTGGTTATAATGCTTTCTAGGTTCAAAGTATCAATTTATTTATAAGTTGCCACAAAATCTGCTGTAGTTTTAAAATATTTAATAAAAAAGTATTTGCTATTTTTCTGAAAGAAAGAAAAAAAAACACACAAGAAGAATTGTCCACCCCTGGCTTTCGTTCTATTCTTTGGAGGAGTAGCAGTTGGGTGATTTCACAGTCCAGGAGGTAATAGAAACCTAAAGGAGGACTGTGAGGGTTCTGGCTGTTTCTCACCTTCCCCAACTTGTGTCTGCTCATTATCAAGTAAAAGTCTCTATTTTAGGGTATCCGTTCTAGTCTCCCTTATATAAAACCTCACCTTGTCTCAGTCAGTCTCCTTAAAGTGTGATGTGCACAATATACCCGATCCTCTCAATACAGTCTGATTGCATGGAACAAAGTGAGATTTCTATCCCCCTAATTCCAGATGTAGTTCTATCGTATGTAAGATACGTCATACTGCTGACTTATTATATTTAACATCAGCTAAACGTAATTTATACACTTACCGGGTTACCTCTTGCAAATGAACGATTTTTTCTCTCTTTTACTGGTGTAATTGGTTTGTGACCTGTATGCAACAAGACTTCACATGTATGGATATTTATTTAGCATTTGGGTCTTAACTGTGTTTTCTCGGTTTGATTAAATCTTTCTCAACCCGACTTGTCCATGCGACCTGCAAGGTAACTTTTTCTACCAGCAGGGGGATGTTGGTCCTTTTATTTCCTTTTTTGCCTTTTCAGATGTCTGGGCTGCAGAAGACAACACAGGAAAAGAAAAGCAAGGCAGAAGCAAGAAGAATGAGAGTTAACAAATAAGTTAACTACAGAGAAGAGAATGATAACGGAGAGGATTAATTTAACATTTCCTAATGTCTTACTCTACCTTCCTAAAGGTGTCAATGCTAAACAGCAAGAGTCTCATTCTTCCTAGATCACATGATAGGAACATGACTAGCACGCGATTAAAAGTGCAAATTTCTCATTTTGCAGGCATTTGCCCTAACTTGTTATAACTTTATTTTCCCTATGTCATTTCGCCTTCATCTCTCCCATCAGGAATATTGAAAGGACTTCACTAATTTAGGGCAAAAAGTTTTTTGGTTTTTTTTTTTTTAATGGATCATATAAGGGAATCATACCTACTTTTCCCATTCCTGGGAGTCCTCATGTGTGCAGAAGCTATTCTATTATTTTCTGGGGATCTGAATCAGGGCCTCAACTACTATCAAGCCATCCGTTTCCTGACTAGTGAGCTTCCATTGGCTATTAAAAGTTCACCCCTCTACCCTCTTTTGGAAATGAAGCTATAGGGATTGTCTTTCATTTCTGTTTTTATTAAAAAAATTTTAATGCATTGCCATTTTACCCTCTTGCCTGCAATGATTGCACGAGGAACCCAACAGCAGCCAAGAAAGAATCCTAAGTAATCCTGAGAGAAATAAGAGAAGTCATGATTGAATAATAAGCAACCCACAGTTATTGTCTGGGATATAGTCCTTCCTGGTGTACCTTCATGCCAGAGTGTGGGTATAAATAGGCATGCGTCCTGGGAAAAGAAGGAATGGAGCTGAGAAAGAGAAGACAATGCAGGAAGCAAGGAGTGTCTTGTAACGAGTCAAAGCTTGCAAAAAAATCAAGTTGCAATAGCACAGAGTCAGCCTTCTGACTTGCACGCGTAGGATTCTCTTCTCTGAAACCCAGTTTAGGTTAATAGCCTGAGGAGGCCTTGGAACGTCAGCCTCGCGGCAAGTGTATAAATTAGGATGGAGCAGCACTTGCTGGAGGCTCTCCACGCACCTCAGAAGGAGGCATGATGCCACTTTCCCCTTAAATCAACAACACAAGTTTAGCAAGACACTTTAAAATCTATTAGCGATAATAATTGTTCACAGTAAAAATAGCGTGGGTTATATGAAAATAATTCAAACAAGCAAGATAGGAATACCAATCACCTACTTGTTTCCTTTTTACTTGATTTTGGGTGTGGAGGAAAGGGTGCCAGTGACATGGGTTTCCATCAAAATAATGTGACAATCAGGAGAGAGATAAATTAACTGAGCATCCTTCATTGCTACACCTACTTCCTACTCCTGCCTCTTCCCTCCCCCTCATGCCTAGGGCACACAGACACTAACTTTGTCACTAAATATCTCACAGCTGTTAATTTCTGCTCTTTTAACCTCTATGCGACACTTTCATTTTCTTCTTAGGGACCCAAGGAGCATTCTCTCTGTAGTTGGAGCCTGATTAGAAATTGGCAGCAGGGCCTGGGGAGGTTGGGGTGGGGGAGGCCCAGCTGGACGCAGGTGCATCTCCTGGTTTTATCGCTTGTTTATCAGCCTGGACTCCTGGGATGGGGGTCCTCCTCAAAGTTTATGGACACAAGGTTCTCACCTTTGCCCCCTGAAGATTTGTTTCCACCTTAGGGATTTACTGAGGGAAAATTCTCCCCTCGAGGGAGAGAGATCGGCTAGAGATCTGCAGACTGGAGGAAGTACAAAGGAAAAGAGTGGGGTAGGTCCCAGAGGATTGCGTAGAACAAGGACAACCTATGAAGGAATGGGACAGGGTTTCTTGCTTGGAAGCTGGAAAACTGGCTGGTGACTTTCCCGGCACAATGTGCTCCTACAGGACTTCATCTCATGGACACCTGTGTGTGTGAATGAGTCTACCTATGTGAGAACAAGAGAAGGTTGGGAGAGACAGAATCAGCCAGGTAAAACAAGCTTCCCTCGGGCTCGCACCTTCAAATAAAAAAGATAGACATGTTTGACACAGTTCCTACCATGATAACCCTCCTGTGAATTGGCAAAAGTCTTTCCCATCTCCATAGGTTACCTCTTTAGGTGAGACAGTCAGTATTACCTTAAAGTACATAATGGCAAATCCTATAGGTATAAATAAATATATAAGTTGATAATAGATTGTCCCAGAGATATAGAGACACTATTATAAGCTCTTCATCATCACTTTCTAATTTATCTGATCTTACCACTTAAAAAACACGGGAGGTCTTAATCTCCTTAAATAACATTAGAGGAGTAGCCTAAATAGAGGAGTTATAGAGGAGTTACCTAAATCAAGGTGACACTGAAGAAGGCCGGAGTGGAGAAATGCCGTAGGGCTATCCGTAATGAGAAATGAAATACTCGCAAAGCCTTCAAGTAATATTAAGGAAGGGCTTTGTTTTGCTGGAGAACATGGGTTTAAGTGATTGTGGTCTTTTGTAAATGGTTATAGGAAATTTGAATTATTGTTTTGGGTCTCCTCATGTATCCATGAGTCAGTGCCACCTGAGGAAATTCTAGTTATTCTTATCACATCCCACGGTATAACTATGAGTAATAATTCCACAGAGAGACATCATTGTCTATATATGGAAGACAGGAAACGGGAATCACAAACAATCACCTCCATAACACTCATAGTCCCAATCCTTATCTCAAAAAGTACCCAAATGGGTTATGCTTTGATACATGGTGCTATTGTATACATGGTTGTACTCCAACTTTTTAAAAATAATATATATTTTTATTGATTTCTGAGAGTAAAGGAGAGGAAGAGAGAGAGAGAGAGAGAGAGAGAGAGAGAGAGAGAGAGAGAAACATCAATGATGATGCCTCCTGCACACCCTCTATTGGGGATAAGGCCACAACCCAGGCATGTTCTCTGACCAGGAATTGAACTGTGACCTCCCGATTCATAGGTTGACACTCAACCACTGAGCCAAGCTGGTTGGGCTACCCCAAATTTTAAAGCAGTAAAGAACCTCTTTCTTCCCTTACTTTTACCTTTATCATGAATAACTTCCATCAATATCAAAATGAAATAATTAGTTATTATCTTCACAATCTACTCTTTGGCAACATGTCTTGGCCTCAGTTTTGTTCCCATGATTGTTTATAATAAAGGTTTATCTATTCCCAATTTGTAAAGTTGGGAATTCAGAGGCAATCATGATACATCTAATATATATATATATATGTTAAGTTCCATGAATAAGTCAGGGGTAACGATTGACTAGAAAAGCTATAAAACAACCTAATTCCAGCATTTTAGCTTAGGCTCCCTCTGTAGTCCAACTGCCCATTTATTTCTTACTAGAGGCCGGTGCACGAAATTTGTGCATGGGTAGGGTACCTCGGCCTGGCTGGCGATCAGGGACAATCGAGGCCTTTTGGCTGCTGACCAGGGCCTTCCTTCCCTGGTTGCTGGCTTCTAGCTGGGGCCTTCCTTCATTCTGCATTGCCCCTGGGTGGTCAGCACACATCATAGCAAGTGGTCAAATTCCCGGTCGGTCGAACTCCCAAGGAGACAATTTGCATATTAGCTTTTTATTATATAGGATTTGTGACAATATGGACGGACCCCAGAGGGCATTATACAAAGTAAAATGAGTCAGACAGACAAAGACAAATGCCATGTAATATCTCTTATATGTGGAATCTGAAGGATAAAATAAATAAACAAGCAAAGCAAAATGGAAACAGATCCATAGATACACAGAACAAACTGGTGGTTGTCAGAGGTAATGAGGGTGAAGAAAAGGTGAAGGAGATTAAGAAGTACACGTTTTGCCCAGCCAGTGTGGCTCAGTAGTTGAGTGTAGACCTGTGAACCAGGAGGTCACGGTTTGATTCCTGGTCAGGGCACATACCTGGGTTGCGGGCCTGATCCCCAAGAGCGGGTGTGCTGGAGGCAGCTGATTGATGTTTCTCTCTCATCGATGTTTCTATCTCTCTATCCCTTTCCTTCCTCTTTCTCTAAAAAAAAAAAAAAAAAATCAATAAAAACATATTTAAAAAAAAAACTGACCATGACAAGTGTTAGCAAGAATGGAGAGAATTTGGAATGCCCATATGTTGTTGACAAAAATATACAATGATTCAGTCACTTTAGAAAAGAGTTTAGTAATTTCTCAAGCTGTTAAATATAGAGCTACTGCATTACCCAGTAAATCCATTCCCAAGCATGTACCCAAGAAAATAAAAATGTATATCTATACAAAAACTTATTTACAAATTTTCATAGCTGAATTAGTCATAATAGTCAAAAGTGGAAATAATAGAAATGTCCATCAACTCTGATGGGTGAATAAAATGTGATAGATCCATACAATAGAATATATTTTGGTTAAAAAAATGAAATTAAGTACTATATAAGCTATAGCATGAATGAATCTCAAAAACATAATAAAAGAAGCTAGTTACAAAAGACCAAATATTGTATAGTTTAATTTATATTAAATGTCCAGAATGGGCAAAGCTAAAATTACAGAAAATAGATTTCTGTAATTTTGTTGTGTAGAGCTGGGGTTTGAAGGTGGGGAGAATAAAGGTAACAGTTAATGGCTATAAGATTTCTTTTGGGGAGGATGAAAATGTTTTAAAAATCAGATTATTATTGCACAACTCTATGAATATGCTAAACAATATTGTAGTGAACAATTTAAATGGGTGAATTGTATGGTATGTGGATTATATTTCCAATAAAGCTGTTAGAAAGGAAGGAAGGAAAGGAAGGAAGGAAGGAAGGAAGGAAGGAAGGAAGGAAGGAAGGAAGAAGGAAGAAAGGAAAGACCCATGATATTGGATCTCTACTCGCTGTGCCTCATTGTATTATTCTACTTTAGTTACTAATTATTTTCTTTAGCATTTATTTTCTTGAGCATTCATAATCTGCCCCACACTATCTATTATTCTCTCCGATGCTCATTCAGCAGTTCTTGAATATCCATGACATGTTAAGTCGTGTGCTACAGCACTGGATTGAGAGAGCTGAGGTGCAATAAATAAAAAATTAAAATAGTCACCATCTCTGTTCTCATTGAACTTCTGATTTATTGGCGAAAAGGGAGTTGTAAATTTTCAGTCATTTTTTTTTTTTTTTTGCCTTTATTCAGTGTTTTCCTTTCTGGTTTTCCCAAGAGGTATAAGTCACTGACTAGCTAATTTATACATATCCACACAGTGCTTAGCTTAGCACTTTGTGGGAGCTAAAAAAAAAAATGTTTGTTGACTGGTTGGAAAGTATCCTAAAGAAAATTAAGAAATTCTTCAAATACTGTGCATTTCCTTCAGCGTCTGCACTGTTGGAAACCAGGAGAGAGGGAGGTCCCCCTTCAACTCCCTGTTTCCACATGGAGTGGGCAGTGACCTTGCAGTGACCTCTGCGGATCCTGCACCAGCCACCATCACAGGGGGGCTGATCACCTCACAGTGAGTGTTCTTTGGGGTTCCATCGCCTCAAAGCTCACAGCACCTGCACTAACCAGTAATCAAGAAGTGAGCCCCTCAATCCCAGGCTTCCTGCATCACTGCGCACATCCCGCTTCCCTGAGAGGGACTCCCGGGATTCGCCTCTCTCAGTTCAGGCTGTAAGACTGCAAAGATCTGAGCTAATTGAGTTGCACTCTCTTGTAGACTTTTCTGATCACTGAGCCAGGTGCCTCCGGGGCAGAACTCAGGACAGCGGCATCTGATCCAATGTGCCAAAGAGAGGCTGCCATGAAAGCGCCTGAAACCCTCGCATTCACAAAACATAAGACACAATGAACTGGCAGTTTTTGTAAAGCTTTTTTTTTTTTAAATGATTATTCTATGTAAATGCAGTAAGCAGTAAGGATGTCTGACTACTGGCATGGGGGCTGAGTAGTGAAGAGGAGGTGGTTATGGAGATGTAATCATACTCCTGGCGGGCAATCCGAGCGCATCACTGATGCCTGAAGCTCCAGGGAGGTGGCGGTCTCATTATAACCACACCCCCCGGGGTTGTTTTATAGTCTGCATAAAACTGTTCAGGGGAGAAGGGAGGGGGTACTTTTCAGTTTGGAAGGAAGATGAAGCAGACAGCTGAAATTGTGGCTTAAACCTGATCACCTCATTAAATTATGGCTTGGAATTGTCCTCTTTAAGTAAAAACTCCATATTGGGACTATCCATTTTTAGCAAAAGCAATAGTAAAATTGGGGTTTAGGACAGGGGATTTATTGGGCAATTCTCTGCAGTAATTATTGAATGCTGATTAAGTTGCAGGCCTGGGTTGTTGGGCCCATCCTGTGTGGGATACAAACAAATATAAAGCAAATATCCCCCCCAGAAGATTTAGCGTCTAGTGGGAAAGACATGGCATAGCTGAGTGAAAATCATGATCCTCCGTGTTTCAGAAGACTTCAAGTTTCCTAAACGTGTTTAAATATATGGTCTCACTTGAGCAACAATGACAACAGGACGTTATGTCTTCGTTTGGAAAGCATAACATGAAAAAAACAACCTGATTTGCTCGAAGTCACTTGCTCAATAAATGATGCAGTCTAAACGAGAAGCAAGACCTCTGGCTGTTAGAAAAGGGTTTTGGCTTGTTTTGCTTTTCTCTGTCACCCTGTTCTCAGGGATTTCAGACCAGCCAGGATGAATGAAATCCAGGCCAGGATCACGAATCCTCAAAGTCCCCCTAGGTACCTGCTATTGTGTCAGGCCTTGGCAGTGAAATGACCATACAGAAGGATAATCCACGAAAGGGAATAGTCTCTGATTCCCACTCTTTAATTTTCACATGGACTCGGCCCCCATCCCATGTGATCTTTAGATGTGACCTGGGTCAGGCCTCATTCCAGAAAACTTTTGTTCTTATTGCTTAAAACCTATGTTTAAACACTGGGCAAGCAACTTGAGCATGTCTACTGTCTCCAAGCTGTGCCTGTTTCAAACAAGGAGCGAGGAAATGGTGCTCTCCCAGAGGCAGCGTCTCCCAGGCCACATCCGCAGGAGGGAAGGAGCAAAGGGGGAGGCAGGGAAGGCGGGAAGGAAGCATGGACCTAACACAAGAGAGTCAGAAGGAGGATTTAACTCACTGCTTGTCCCAGTGAAAGATTCATCCCCTAGTGTTTCTTCAGCAAAAAAAGCTCATCTTTTGTCTTTCTGCAAACACATTTCCTCCTCCTAATACCTAAGATTTTAACCCACATAATTCTGTTTAAAATACTATCTAATAAAAGGGTAATATGCAAATTAACCATAACTCCATCACAAAATGGCAGCTCCCATAGCCACAAGATGGCGGTGCCCAGTCCTGTCAGCCCCACCGGAGTCCCACAGTCCTGGGTGGGGAGGGGGGCGGTAGGGCAGCTGCTGAGAGCGGACAGCGTGAGCGGCCTGGCAGAATGCTTGCTATGAGGCAAGCATTCCACGCCTGGCCGGGAGAGCCTCTGGGCAGTGGGCACAGAGTGGCCAGGCCCCACAGAGAGCTACTGGTGCATGGATTCGTGCACAGAGCTACTGATTATCTTACCTTATAATAGACAAATATGCAAATTGACCGCACCTTCGCTACGCCCAAGCCACGCCCACCAGGAAACCGTTGCAGGGACGTTGGAGTGTGGCAGAGCCCAAGGCCAGGAACGCCGCCCGAGGCTTTCCCGGCCTTGGGCACCAGCGGGGAGCCTGCGCCGATCGCAGGAAACCATTGGGGGTCGGCCCCTGCGATAGGTAGCAGGGACGCTGGGTGCGGCCGAGCCCAAGGCCACTGCCCGGGGTCAAGCCCCGACCCTGAAAGAAGGCAGAAGGCGGTGGCCACAGCCAAGGCCTGGGTCGCCGGTGCCGGCAGAAAACTGGTGCAGGCAGCCAGGTGAATGAAGGTCTATTGCACGAATCTTCGTGCAAACGGGCTACTAGTATATATATATGTATATGTATGTATCTGCTTGCATTAGGCAGCAGGGTAAACAGGGGCTAAACCATAGTTCCTTTTATCCCAGTTCATGGATTCTAGACATAGAAGAAAAGAAGGTGTTACCAATCACATTTGTATTGGCAGCAATCATTCACTCCTGTGTTTGAGCAGTCAACCCAGGCTTGGAAAAGATGAATCAAAAATTAGTGGTGGACTAGAAAGCTAAGACACTTCGAAAACATAGGTGGGACTACCAAAGATTGGTTATTTTAGGCAAGAGAGAAGTTATGGCCAAGGTTTGGGTACTGGATTAATAACAGTAATGTGAAAGCAAGAAAGAAAGAGAAGGAGACGAGAGAGATAGAGAGAGAGAGGAGGCAAACTTCCTAAAAGGCTAACTGGAGCTAAAAAAACAAAACAAACAGAAACAGATTCTGCCTTTAAGTCAGTCATTCATCTTGGAAGTCAGAGTTCTCTTTCTTGGGCACCTGACACGTTTGGCATCCTTAGTTATCGCTCCTCGTTCTGATATCATAGAGAAGCAGAGGGGATATACCGGAGTGGATTTGGTTTTAAGCATGAATTTAATTGGATTGAAAGCTAACACGTTCAAAGGAGAAAGAGGCTTTTCCTATCTTCCCAGGTTAGCCCACCTGGTTTTTCCATTCAAATGCATGTTTGCAGCTTCTTTAGATAAAAGGTTATGACCATTCTCTCTTACTCCCTTTCCTCCCTCTGCTGGGGGAGGTGCCTCGAACAATGTCAAATCCTATCATGTGGGTAATTGAAATGTATGACAGTTCCATTTGGTAAAACTATGCAGATGTTTAACCATTTTAGAAAGAAGAAAGCCTTCTAATTTCTTTCTGTTACAAAAGGAGGTGTTTCACTACTTGGCTGGGCTCACATTTATAAAGCCATATATTAGAATCAGGAGTTACTATGGGGGGCAGGTAGAAGAAGATCCATTCTGCCTAGCCTTTTTTTTTTTTTTTTTAGTATTATTAAAAAATGTCTAGGCATAATTTTCTTTAATCCTTTTTTTCATCCTGCATAGAAATTATGACGATTCTTTCCTTGACCATATTATGTATTATAAAGATTTAGTGTAAGAATTGGGCTGATGCTGTTCCCTTTATTCCTTTTAGTAATCTCAGATGGCTCTGAGACCCAGTAAAAAGGCTAATATTAGTTGA